>NC_089873.1:171840000-172075000 GCF_040182565.1 Anser cygnoides | reverse complement strand
TTCTTAGTTAATTTTGAAATTGTAATGTGGCAAATTTTCTAAAGCTCAAAAGTTTTTAGTAATGTGGTTGAGGAAAAGTAATATTCTGGGAAAGACAAATGGAGGAGGATGTAGGAGGTTGTGTTCACATATAAAGTATAACCATGAATTATTATATATCATATTGCTGTGAGAAAGTTAGGTTAGGGTTAGGAATAACATTACCCTCCATGAATTGAGAGAAATTGCTCGTCTATCACTTTTTGAAACTGGCAAACTTATGTAGGTGCTCACAAACTCCTAATATTGGCACTAGAAATGCATATTACATTGATTTGCTGCAAAGCACCACAAGGTAATGCTAAATTTTTGAGTGGTCTCTGCTGTATATTTTCTTGTTTGGGGTGAATGGAAGGCATACAGTTGCTGTTGTAGTACATCATTAGAATTAGTTTCCTGGGATTAACATAATGCTATTCTATGAATCCTCCTTTCCATTTTACTGTTTCTGTGTTGCTGTTTGTTTATAGAAAATCCTATCAATCACTTGGATTCATTAAAAGTCTGCCTAAACAGCACAGTTCTGCATAATTTTCTTTACCATTATTTTTAAAACTGTGCATGGGAAATGATGGCCTATGCATTTTTTTATTCACTATAACACTCTCCTTTGAGACGTAGACTAGATTTACATCAAGGCTGATTATGCCAAGATATGATCAAACTGCTATAAAAGTATGTAAAAACATCTACACTTTTCATTAAAAAGGATCATTTTGATATAGAAAGTTGTTTGGTCTTAGACAGCAAAGAAAATGTTTTGCAAATGCTATTCCAGAGTAACGATATTCAGGCACTGCCTAACAACCCATTTCAATATAAAGGTTTGGATACACTCTAGAGAAACCTCTTTCTGTCGATGAAGATTTAAAAACAGCTTTGAAGCTTTTTTTCCAGCAAAACCAGGTTTACTGGAAGGAAAGCTTGCCTTTGTCTTACCTTCCTTTCGTTCCTTTGCCCTTCATCCAGGTGATATTAGATATGTATTTAGCCAAATGTAGCTTCTATCTGCAGAGTTACATGTTTCTTAGTGACTTGCACTGAAAGTTACATGGTTGTAGGAATTCAGCTAATATAAAAGAACTTTCAAATATTCAATACTTTTTTTTTTTTTTTTTTTTTCCACATTTAAAAAAGAGAGGTGTACTCGCTCTTACTTTGTTGGGAAACATTCCAAGTTATTTTAATGGATGTGAGAGGGTAGAGATGTGACGTTACTGGATCTAGTGGAAAATTTGATTAAAGGGGTTCAAAATAATATATTGACTGTTTCATAGAATCATATGATGGCTCCTTGGAATAATCTTGCTGAAAGGTGTTCATTTTTCATAGTTAGTTTTGAGTATCATTTTTCATAGCTAATTTTGAGTGTGCTATATTTACCTTGATATTATATTTATCCAGTTTCCACATATCTTCCTTTCTGTTATCTTTTCCACTTTGCTTTCATAGTTTTAACATCTGGGCACAACAATTAATCATGATTTCCCCCATATAATTAAAGGAAAGGTATTAAAGGTATACAGCATTTATTTTCTCTGTATTGTGCAAATGTAAGTACCATATCATGATTTAATACCTTTGACGTACCTAAAGCTTCAATAAAATTTAAACTTCAGGGATGAAATTCAATAAAACAAAATAAAATAATAAAAGAAAATTGCTAATAACAATGAGAACTAGAAGAGATTAATTAAAATGTGTGAACAGAAAACAAGAACACCTAAGGATGTGATATTCATACTTGTAAATCCTTTTTGTCTGAGTTAGTGGAGGTAAAATGTATTTCAGTAATATAGTCTGAATGGAAAAGCAAAGCTTCTAATTTCGTTAGTTTGTTTTAGTGAATTCAATATATTTTAGTTTGTTTATTATTTTTATGTGTTGAAAACAACAACAACAACAACAAAACACCTTTGGTTTGTTTCAGATAGAAATAGAAGCTTGTAGCATAGTGGGGTGTTTCCATTCATCTCCATTCAACCTGTAGATGGCATCACTACTACATTTAGAAATGGAACTACCCAAAACAGGGCAATATCTACTGAAATTGTGAAGTTTATTAAAACACTTAAATACGGATCATAATGGATGAAATAAATTGGAAATTCTGATTTCCCTTAGTATTTTGTTGGCTTTTAGGTCATTTTGTGCACATTTTGTGAGACATATGCTGTCTTCTGGAGAAATTTTGTTACAGGAAGGACGTGATGTTAAATAAATCACATAATGCTTAGTTTTCCTGTCTCCTGCGTATGATGCCCCAGTTTCTTTGCCTTTCTTATCATTCATTACTCATATTGATATAATATCTCTGAGGCATAGGTGCCCTTTTATGTGTTGTACAAGGATATGAAAGAGAACTTTCTTGCTGCCTTGCTTTTATTCTTTGGGAAGTACTGAAGTGGAGACACAGGAAGCAACTGATGAAAGGTTTTTATCCCTTCAGTTTGTTTTCTGGGTGATCTTGTTTCAGACACATGCTGTCTTTGTGCCTCAGTTTCCACAAGTATTTCAAGCTGAAATTATATGAAGTGGACCATGCTGTGCACCTGATACTTACTCTCATGACTTCATAATCAAAACAACCTGGTGAAATAATGAGGAAATACATGCTGGATCTTAAGGTCTTAGGACATAATTATGCTTAATGCCATGTGCCAGTGTCAGAAATGCTGTTAATAGTGCTGGATGGGACTAAGGTCAGCACGGAAGAGCCTTTAAACATTCTACCAGAATCCTATCAAAATATATGGTTTCCATCAACCCCTCTAGTTCTGCCCCTTTAGGGCAGAATTTGCAATTGACAAGTTTCAAGTTTCCCATATTCACTGCAGTTATCTCTTTACCTTCCATGCAAGCACAGCAGCTAAAAGGTCTGTGGCAGTAAAAATTACCTGAGATTTCATTAGTAACTCTTGCCACGATTTATTGAGTTTCTATCAATCAAATGTATATATGTACATATTGGGAAAAAATGTTAAAAAGTTAAATAGCTCAGTGATATTTTTTCCTGCTGTTGTGATTAATAATATCGTCCACATTGGGTCTAACATCTAGTCCACACACTGTTGTAGTGTATGCAGTACATAACACCACACTTAAGTATATAACTGAAAATCCTTTGTCACTTTGGAAACAGTTTTATTTGGCTTTTAAAATGATGGAAAAACAGAATGAGTATTCTGGAATTCCAGTTATCCACAGAATTACTTTGTATTTGATGCACAAGAAATAAAATATATATGAATTATTACAAATACTTTTCTCTATGCTATTTTTTAATTCCTCTTTTATTTTTTAGTTTTTTTTTTATTTTTTATTTTTTTCTTCCTCTACCCCTGCCTCTCCTCCCGCTTTTTTTTTTATTATTATTTTTATTTTTTATTTTATTCTGCAAACTCATTACTGCTTTGGCATCTTTAAAGCATGATTATTGTTGGAGAGCTGAAAGGACTAACTGTTGAACATGAGCTCCATTTCGTTTTTTATTGATTGTAAAGGAAAATTCAAATGACTGTTCAGCTGCCAATATATATATACATATATATATATACATAGTCTTATTTGTAGAATATAATTTGCTAACATAATAAACTATAAATAATGTGAGCTTGAAAATCCTAAATAAGTATTAAATGCTACTGAAAGTAAAAGGAATTTAATGTAAAGATACACTGCTTTTATAATGGTAGAAAATACCCATTTGAAATGAAGCTGTGAATGAGAGACTGTAAAATGAGATGACTGTAGCTTCCACTGGTTGATTATTCTGCAAGAGGACATGCACTTAAATTAGGACACAACTTTGTCTAAATATCTAGAAGCCATTTGGAAAAAAAAAATAAAAAAATTGCAGATCATCATTTGCTATTTCATTCTTTCTACTTGGTGAATGGCTGCTATTACCTATTGTGACCTGTCGCAGCAAGTGTCTAGCTTAACCTCTTGTCAGGGTTAAAAGTTCAGAGAAGAAGAAGGTAGTCACTGTGCTGTATTAAACATTAATACTAAATAGTCTATTTCTCTGGTGAGAAAATAGTGTTTCTTTCACTTAGAAAGAGCGTATCATCTGCCACAAGTTGATAGCAGTGACTAGTTGTAGTGATATATATATGGCCCTGGAACATGTCCAGAGAAGGGCTATATTACTAGTAGTGACTAGTTGATAGTAGTGACTAGTGTCTTGGCTGATTTACCTTGCATGCACTCCTGTGTAAGTAACAATTACCTTCTTAATGTGAGTTTAAACATTCTATGAACTATCAAGCATTTGATGTATACAATTTAATATTTTAAATGAGCAACTATCAGTCTTTATTCTGTTACCACTCTTTTGGATTGCTGTTGCCTTCAGTTGTGGTCAGATCTGCTTCAACATAATCTTAACAAGTTCACAATCATCTTCAGTGACCTAAAACCCATTAAAAGAATAAGAACTTTCTTATAAGAATTTTTTCTTTTATGAAATTCCAGGTAGCATTTTTTTTTTGCCTTTTATGTCATGCCAATCTGCATTTAACCAAGCACCAATTTTGACCTCTCATTGGGCCCTATACGTGATTCTAATTCATGAAGACTTTTCAGTAAGAGACTTACCTGCACCTTGCATACGTTTGAATGATGGTGACCGAGGACTGCAAGCCCTCAGTTTAAGTAGGTTTTTGACACTCAGTCTTTCCTATTCATTTAATTCAGAAACCCACAAATTTACTTATTCTGTTGGTTTGCCCAGCTGAAAGGGCCTTGTTTTCCTGAAGGCGATTCCACTTTATGTGTCTTTCTCTATTCTTAAGTACCTACATTAAAATACCTGTGAGCGTCTTGAGATGAGCATGTAATGTTTGAACTGCTTCCTTCATGAGCTGAGTAACATTCTTCAGACTTGATTTTGATTTTACTGAGAGCGTGTGTATTTAAAGTAAGGAAAAAAATTTATTCTCCCCAAATAATTACCTGTTATTGTCTATGTGTTTTGGAGAAATTAGAGTCTAAGAAATAAATGTTTTGGATGAGAAAAGATGCTCTTGAAAATAACATCAGTATAATCTAAGTGAGTTATCTACAGAGCAGTTTAAATTGTAAAGGCTTTTAAGCTTCTGAGCTGCAGGTTTTGTTTAATGGCAAGTTATTATACAGTAAGTGCCCAAGAAACAACATGATATAATTTCAAAAACTAATCTTGGCAGATCTTTAGCATTCAGATTACTTGTCCTGAATGCAACAGAACAAGTATTCTGCTATACAATACTTTTGTTAATAAATTGCCTTTCATTTTATTGCAAATATGCATACACATACACTCAAATAAAGTTTTGTAATTTAACACATACAGACTTGGACACCAATTGAATTATAAGATAAGCTGCTATATTGTTTGTATCAGGAATAGTGTAGCCAGCAGGACCAGGGAGGTGATCATCCCCATGTACTCCTCTTTGGTGAGGCTGCACCTCAAGTACTGTGTTCAGTTTTGGGTTCCTTACTACCAGAAAGATGTTGAAGCCCTCGAACATGTTTAGAGAAAGGCTACGAGACTGGTGAAGGGTCTGGAACACAAGTCTTATGAGAAGCGTCTGAGGGATCTGGGGTTGTTTAGTCTGGAGAAGATGAGGCTCATGGGAGACCTTATTGCTCTTTACAAATACTTGAAAGGAAGTTGAGGGGAGCTGCGTGTCAGCCTCTTCTTGCACTTAACCAATGATAGGACTAGAGGGAATGGTCTCAAGTTGCACCAGGGGAGGTTTAGGTTAGAAATTAGGAGACATTTCTTCTCAGAAAGGGTAGACAGGCATTGGAGTGGGTTGCCTGAGGAGGTACCTGGGAGTTTTCTGCACTGTCCCAGGGGGGTTTTAAGGAAAGGTTGGATGTGGTGCTTACAGACTTGGTGTGGTGGGTGATATTGGTGGTAGGAAGATGCTTGGACCAGATGATCTTGAAGGTCTTTTCCAACCTTAATGATTCTATGATTCTACGAAATAATTAAAGAAAAAAAAAGAAAAAAATGTTCATTCAGATGAATGACAATAACAGCTTTACCAGATACCCCAACTTTTATTTTGCATATAAATGAAATGTTTTTTTAAACATTCAATTAATTCTAAGTGTATGTCATTATATCGGAATACAGCAAACATACAAATATTATACACACATAGATGAACTACAATGCAGATTTTATATTACAGTATAAAGATTTGCAGTTCTTTCTGCGTGTTAAAATGAATTAGGCATAACAATATGGGTTATATTATTGGCTATTGTATTTAGGATGATAAAATTGCTCTTTCCATTAAAATCTATAAAATATCACACCTTCAAAGACATATTGTGGATGTTTTAAAGTAATTTATCTTAAGGTGTTGCTTAACTATAACATATTTAAAATTATTTATGAAATAAGTTAGCCAACAAAGCAGGAAACCTTTCAATTTTCACTTTTCTGTCTTATAGTAAAATACTTATTTCCAACAGTTCAGTATATTGGAGATTTAAAAAAAATCATGTAAAAACTGCAGACTGTCTTTTGATAAAGTAAATAGTGCTGAATAGTTGCTAGTATCTTTAGATTTTTCAGATAAGTAAGATTTAAATATTTTTAAGTCAGGAAAGTTTATTCTAGGTAATGTAAAAGTTTTCAACATTTTTATTAACCCCCACCAATTCTGTCAAAACAATCTTTCTTAGCCTGAAGTAGTTACAGTAAATTAAGCAACAGAACTGGTATATCTACATTTCCATTATAGACATATTTGATCAGGTAACCACTCAGATAGGATGAGTTACCATGAGGTAACTCAAATTTAATTCATTCTACAGAGTATACATATCAAATGAATAATTCATCCAGACTGTTATCTGATTCAGTTAGAATATTAATCTAGTTTAAATGTTTTCTCACTGTTTAAATGAATTAAAAGTAGGAGGAACAGAATTCAAAACCTTTAGAGCTTTCAAATACCATGTCAAGACAAAGCAGTTCAGACAAAGGAAAACACAATCCTTATTACAATTTAGAACAACAGTTTCCTTAGAATTCTTGTACCCAGGACATTTAGCTAAAAAAATAAAATAAATAAATAAAAATCTTATACTATGATTCAAAATTCCTCTAGAAAGGATTAAGACTTCAACTAGTGAACTGTGTCTCTTTAGCCACCTCACTAAAAATGAGTAGGTGATGGCCTAGTTAGATAGCTTTTAATTATATTCAAAATTTTAGAACAACCTTGAAGACAATAAGTAATGTTTAAAAAGATTCTACAAATCTTCTGCTTCACAGCACATTCTTCTCTCAAAATAGTTTAAGATGAGAAAGGGAAGTTACAGTGTCCTTTGTACAGGTAAAATATTTTCTATCCAACAATTAGCTAAGTAATTTTAGAGGAATAATAAGTACCTTCTACACAATCCTCTCAGCCTTTGGCTTATAGTGTGCAACCCATCAAATTATTTTAGTCTCCAACCACAATGCATTGCTGTACTATATTTCATATTTTAGTTATTTAAATGTCTTAATTTCATCTTGATTTTTAATTATAGCAGGCTACTTTTTTAATCTGCTCTATAGCATTTTCTATTTTCTTTATCTGAAAAAATATCCAGTTTCAGTTTCATTGTTTAAGTAAGCTGATATATAGTACTTAATGTAACAACTTCTTCATCTGTGATAGAAGAGACCAGTAAAGAGCAGGATATAGTGAAGAAGATGGGATAAATGACCTGAGAGATCAGGACATATTTAAAGGATTTGGTACTTCTTCTTTTTTTTTTTCTTTTTTTTTCCTTACTTTATTTTTAAGAACATGATCAAAATAGGTCTGTGAAAAAAATAGGGAAACTCATTTTTCAAAGATATTAATGGAATTTTAGAGGCAGAGCATGCAAGAGGAACCAATATCTTGCATTAGAATTTTATTAACTGAAAAAAATAAACAATCTTTTGGTTACAAATAACTTTATTAGTCAGTGCAATGTAATTCCTTTAGAAAATATATATATATATATATATAAATAATAAATTTAAGCCAGCTCTCCTGTACAACTTATTAATAGGCTAACAAAGGCTGTGAAACTATTCTGGCAAATACTACATGATCCCTGCCCCATATTGTCCCTTCTAGATCAGAGAAACTTCCTTCTTCAAGATCAGAGTTACATAAAAGAAAGAAACAAGATGTGTAAGCACAACTAGAGTCAAGCTTGAGCAATCTGCAGTGCCTAAAATCTGGCTGAACTTCTTTCAGAGTGGGAAGAGACAAAGCAAATGGCAGGACAAGAAGAGTGGACTGACCATTTGAGGAGGAGGGATAAAAATAAGGAGAAGATGCAGATGGGGCTGATTTTTGTATTATTATTGTTATTATTATTTTTAATAATCCTGAGGTGTTAGAGAAAAATTAAGAAAGGATGTCAAGGTGAAGTACATTTGAGGATTACTGGATTACTGATTAGACAGAATAAATTGCACAACCAAAGCAACAATAGAAAATTTATTGCACCATAATATTTAATGCTTCAGAAAGCTCAATAAAATGAACCAAACATTTCTCAAGGACAAGGCAGTATGCCAGTTTCATGTAAACCATGAAGGGGCAACTTTTTCTTTTCTGAAAGTGGGTCAATGTCCTTCTGGTGATTGTGAACTTTTCCCAAACTTTTAAAATACAAACTTTTAATTCTCTGCAAGTTCTATTTTTTTCTCTAGAATATAAACATCTATAACTGCCATAATAATTAAAAATGAAAATGTAAATCAGATAAAAGGGAAAATGTAACCACATGATATATCACAGTTCTTCCAAGCTCCCATTAGCAATGAAGAGAGTCATGAAACTTCCAGAACTCCCTCTACAGAAACCTGAGATAGGAGCATAATGAATAGTAGCTCCTGAAAAGGTTACAGTGACATGAAAATAGTAATAGGATTTCATACATGGGTTTATCTCAAACATATTTTTTTGACTTTCGTCTGAAAGCTAAATGTTATAAGAGAATCAAACCTTTTAGAGCTTTTACCAATGATCTCTTCGAAATGATGAGAGAGCATAGATTCCATTGGCATCTTCGTTTTTAAAAATGTCATCATGTTTATTCAAGCTCTACATATCTTGCCAACTGCTTGACTTCAAAAGCAAATATTATCTGAATATGGACTGAGTAAGAACTGCAGGATTTGGCACATAATGAAGGCTTAATGATGCATTTAAAATGAAGAATATATCAAATCCAATTAGACTTGAATTTCTAAAAAATAAAATTGTGAAATTTTCAGATATGTTTCATTTGGGTCACACTGTCTGCAAATCCATCTGACAGACTACAGATCAAGGCAAAAAGCAAGAAGGTAGGAAATGATGAACAAGCCTTTTACTTCTGATAGTGCTTGTGTTTGCTGTTATAGCTAACTTCAAATCTCAACCATCTTCATAATTAAGTCAGTCTTTTTTCTTGCTCCGGTCATTTATCTAAAGTTGGCTACATGCCCATTACCTATCAAGTTCTTGTCCTCGGATTTTATTTTATTTTATTTTATTTTATTTTATTTTATTTTATTTTATTTTATTTTATTTTATTTTATTTTATTTTATTTCATATTATATTTTATATTTTATTTTATTTTCCAGAACTTTGAATTCTGAACTTTGAATTCTGAGAATTGCATATTATTATTACAGTAATACTGTTCTGTAATATGTTCTCAGAATATCATTTTTCTTGAGTCCATGATATTGGCCATTTCTCTCATTTAGGAAGAGGTTAGAATCATTGCTAAACTCTCTTGTTAAACTCCATCCCTTTTTTAAACAAAAGGTCCACTATTAACTTTTAAACTCTATCTTTAGTTTAAAAGTTAATTGTCCAAGGCTCAATAGTAATCCTAATACCTTTCAAGACAGTAAGAAACCCCAGACTCTTCAAGAGTTTAAATTAGGTCATCAGTTTGCTTAGCCTCATCAACAAGTTCTGCCATCCTTCTGCCCTACATTGAGGTATGTAAGAGTTAAAGGGCTAAACCTCAGCTGGTTATCCTGGACTCTTTTTGAGGTAGTAGATTGAAACAAGCTAAGTACGATTCATTGGCTTATTTTAAATGCCTAAGGGGAAATGATTTGGCTCCATAGATACTGATCATTCTCCACAGGCTATAAAAAGCCTGGAGTGATTAACTCAAACACACATGCCTAGTCAGATGACTAAAAACTGAGGCAGATTAATCCCACCCTTATTTGCTGGCAACTGCCAGAAGTCTTAACGTCTATATAGTTCAGTGAATAATTTCAGATAGGGAATGCATTTAATTAACTTCATCTCCCTTTCTAATCATAAGCAGTCTTTTATGTTCTAGATTTTTTGAAGAGTTTATTTAGAAAGTGTTCCTAAGTTTTTGTATATGCTATACAGATTTTCAGTGTATAAACCTGATATGCATAGGTTAATTTTCACTAGATGTTAAGGTCACACTGTAATTTATTCTTTCCTGACAAGACAAACTTAACTATTAAAATCAGTTTGTGATACTGTCATAATAATACCCTCCCAGATCTTACATTTATTTATTTATCCTTATTCTTTATCTGGATGTGAAATTCTGCAGAATATCCTTAGAAGACAAACTAAAGTAAGCAAAGCTCAGCTGAAACATACTCAGATTCTTTGACTGTTTATGAACACATAGAATATTCTTTCACTTGCACTAGAAAAAAAAAAAAAAAGAAGAAGTTGACCCCAGTGATTATTGTTAGAATTTTTTAACTATTTAATATTTTGATATTGTCATTACCAAGCACTGGTGCCTGAGGTAGGCTGTGTTAGTTAGTATAACCTTTTAGCTTATTTGTTTGCTTTTTGTCTCTCTGTCTCATACTACTATTTTTTGTACCATCTAGCTTTTTTTTGGAAGCTTTCCATTTGAACTGACCTCAAGACTTCAAAGCAACTAACAACAGTCAGGATCACAGTAAAAGTCAATGTAAGTAGAGGCCTTGCAAATATAAATTTACAAAAAACTGCAGTAATTAACTTCAATTAACAATTTGTTAACGACTACTATTCCTGTTAACAACAAAAATGTTTGAAGATGGTCGTGGTCAGTTATGCTGCTCACTTACTGATGGGATTTTGACATAAAATTCAAAATAAATGTAAATCAACACCCTATTTAGACAAGTGTGACTAGTAGGCAATTAAAGGTGACTTACTAGCAGGCCTGGAAATTATGAAACAGATCCTGAAAGACTTTGGTGGTATCTCAAATCAGCGAGGCTAAAATTTTAGTGTCTAAATTTAAGGATAACATCCAGACTATCCATGAGCTATAGTGTCTTCTGGAAATGTTAAATGTTTGGAAAAAATACCTTGAAGATATAAGGTAGGTCTTCCCTCCTTTTATGACTCTGGCATTCAGGAGTGTAAGTGCTCCTGAATTCAACAAGGTATTTCTTCACTAGTAGAGTTCCCTAGCAGACAGACCTACTCAGTTATTTGACTTAGCTGATATCTGAAGTCTGTGACTTTCCCATACATTACAGATATTAAGAGCATAATTGCAACTCCTTGGTATTGTTCAGATGCATAATTTCTAGGAACAGTGAAGACAGAAATTGGAACTGTCTTTGGGTGACAAGTGGATTGAAAGGAGTAGAGAGAGTTCATAGTTACTCTACAAATTGAAACGGGTTGATCTACAATCCCCATCTACCATTTCATACCCACAAAAAAAACTATTTTCTTTGTCATATTTTTAACAGTACCATAACAATACAAAAACAAGCACTTTTCCCTACTTTTTATAAAGTTCATGCAGCTACTTAAATATGAAAATCATCTCTAAGAACTGAATAGTGATAAAAGTTGTTTCTGGGACTTATATTCCAACAAGATAATGTAATATTTAAAAGGTAATGTAATGTTTAAACCATTTAATCAAACTTTTAAAATACTTTACAGGATACTATATTGTCTCTGTATCAATCTCTTTAAACTTTTTCTTAACCTGGGGATACTTAAAGCTTCAAAAAGGAGGAAGAATATAAATTTTTTTGGTAAAAATTGTATTACATCATGTGCTCTGAAAGAACATAAATATCGAGAGCATTCTTCCCCTTCCTTGACATTGCACAGTTTGTATATCTTTTCAACAGACACGGAAGTATAATAAACATATTGCAAATTTGAATGCAGTTTGGCTTGAAATGTTGTTATGTCTAAACACAAATTTCACATCTGTCACATTTTCAGTTTATATATTTTACATCCCGTGCCACTATGAAACTGATCTACTGATGTTATAATAAAACATGGACAAAATTTAGTATAGGGTGGTAAAGGAGATTAAAATTTGCATTTCAGTCAACACAAAGATAGTTTTCTGGTTCACGACATTTAGACAAGAATACCAATATCTTTTTGATTGCTGCTGTGTAACACAGAGGTAACACAGAGGCTGTGGAGGCTCAAATATACCTAAGGAAAAAAAATGAGTCAGATTTTTTAGTTTAAACATTAGCACCCACATTGAAGCTTTTCAATAAAAGCCTTGCAACACTAGTAGAACAAGGACACACAAGAATTAGGACATACAAAAAGTTGTTTGTCTTATATCTCAATTTTTTTTTAAATTAATTATTTTTATTTTTAGCAGAGTAGGCCACAATTCTGTCTTTCCCTTAAATCTTTAGCTGCTATCCCTCCATGTGTGGAATTCAGCTGGTTGAGATGCCTCAGACTCCAAACTTCAGTTACCATAGGTAAACCCATGGCTTAACTATATGTTGTCTTTCCAACAGTTTCCATATTTAAATGCTCTGTTTTATGATTTGCCTGTTCAGGATCTTTTACTATACAACAGATTCTGCTCCGCTACTCCTGCTGACCTAGTCACACATTGTTTAACAGGCACAGATTACTCCAGTATTATGAAAGTGTGCCATGTTGCACTCCCTGACTGCCTTAGCTTCTCAAATGTTGCTAATTCCTCTGAGAAATTCTGGCATGCCTATTTTTGTGTTTAGTTGAGAGAGGTGGAAAAGGTATTCTATAAAAACAGACAGTTCAGAAGATCACGGCAAGACATACAGTATGAACACGTATTTTCCTAACATTTTTCTCATATTTACATCTATACTCCTACTGATACAATTATTCTGTTTACTGACATTGAATCCATTGAGAATGAACAGTACTTGCTGAAGTTGTGATGTTTATGGTTCCACATTTTTTATATATGGCAGCTCTGCTTTGAAAATGAGTTTTCATAAGATCAGTGTATGACATTCAATATTTTTTCCACTACTTGTCATCTTACATGACTGTGAATATAATTTTGACATGCAAACCTAATGAAATTCAACAAGGCCAAGATCCTGCATGTGGAATGAGGCAATCCCATGAATACAGGCTGGGAAATGGGTGGATTGAGAGCAGCCCTGGGGAGAAGGACTTGGGGGTATTGGTGGACTGAAAAAATGAATGTGAGTTGGCAATGTGCGCTTGCAGCCCAGAAAGACAACCAAATCATGGACTGCATCAAAAGTATAGCTAGCAGGCTGAGTGAGGTGATTTGCTCCTTCTACTTTGCTTTTGTGAGACCCCGCATGAAGTACTGATTTTAGCTGTGGAGCCTTCAGCATAAGAAACACATGGACGCTTTGGAGTGAGTCCAGATGAAGGCCACAATGGTGATCAGAGGGCTGCAGCACCTCTCCTATGAGGACAAGCTGAGAAAGTTAGGGTTGTTTAGCCAAGAGAAGAGAAGGCTTACAGCATTGATACACCATGGGCTAATGGGTGACAGCCTTCTCCATCATGGTCCTTTTCATAAGCTTCAGAGGAACTTCTGCTCTGGCACCTGGAGTACCATCCCCCAGTCCATCTTCACTGGCCTTGGTGTATGCAGGGTTGTTTCTCTCAATATTTTCTCATTCTACTCTTCCAGCTGCTGTTGCACAGCAGATTTTCCCCTTTCTTAAATATGCTTCACCAAGGTGCAACCAGTGTCGCCCATTCGTTCAGCTTTGGCCAGTGGCAGGTCCCGTTTGGAGCTGGCTGGAATTGGCTCTTATTTAACATGGGACAACTTCTGGACAATCCTGCAAGAGGCCACCCCTGCAACCTCCCTGCTACCAAATCCATGCTACTTAAACCCAGTAGAGCTCTCTAACTTTTGTTGACCATTACCATGACAGCGACAAAAGCTGGCAAACCTGGGAAGTGTCTGTTAATTATGTGGTACTGCTAAAATTTCTTATAGACATTTTGTTTGCCACCTTCACAAAAAAGTATAGCATGCTATTGGCAAGAAGCTTTGCATTTTTTACACCATTTAAGAAATTTTCCCCTGTCTAAGCACTGGAGAGCTTAATAGTGTAAGTGTTGCCAAATGCTACTGGAGAAAGAAGTTGGGCAAATATAATTTTCCACAAGGGTAATGAGACCTGATTAACAAAGTTGCAAAGCTGTCACTAGCAAGCCAAAAGATAAAATTCTAGAGAAATTGATTTAGTGACGGTGTTCTTACCTGCTGTTGACTGGGTTAGACTATCATCTTGTCTTTGACTTCTGTGCCATAATTTAATTATAGAGTTTCATTCTTTCTGGATGGCGCCATCCTTGGAGCAACATACTAATAGATCATCAGTTGTTGATGATCATTAATGATGAATCACTCTAATATATCATTAGTTCTGTCACACAGGTGGCTTTGCAGATTAATTTCTTCAGAGCAATGACCTGTGATGATGATGTATTACTTAAAAGATAGTTTTGATAAGAATAGGTCTTAGCCATAATTTTACATTAATTTTTTTATTCAATTTATCTACAGCTTAATTTATACACCTCCAAATAAGATACTTGACTGACCAAAGCACGTGTGTTCCTGGAAAACATGGACAAACATATAATATGTCTGGGCTAGATTATACAATTAAGATGAAAAATGGTCTCAAACCATAAAGAAGCTGTAACTATGAAAGTAGTGAAATGCAAGGATTGGTTTTCTTTTGATGCAAACTACATTGCTGAAGAAAAAGTGGTACATTAGGGCTATACAAAAATAGTGCAAAAATATAAAATCACACTTGCATTTCATTAATTGAAAATACAAAAAAAAAAAAAAGACAAAAAAGCCTAAGTATGTTAAAAACTTCCAGTAAAATAGAATATTTAAGATGAAAATATCCTTTCAATTTTCTTTCTCAAACAACTGTGATTGCAAAAATCATCTAGCCTGACCACTTCAGGGCTAACCAAAAGTTAAAATATATTAACGAAGGCATTGTCCAGATGCGTGCCTATTGAACATTGACAAGCATGGGGCATGAACAACATCACTAGAAAGCCTGTTCCAGTGTTTGACCACCCTCACAGTACAGAATTTTTTCCTAATATTCAGTCTGAACCTCCCTAGCACAGCTTTGTGCCATTCCCATGTGTCCTGTAATCTGTTACAGGGAAGAAAAGATTGTCAGCTCCCTCTCCATTTCCCCTCCTCATGAAGTTGCAGAGAGCAATGAGGTTGCCTTTCAGCCTTCTTTCCTCCAAACTAGACAACCCAAATGTCTTCAGCCTCTCCTCACAGGACATGCTTTCCAGCCCATTTACTAGTTTTGTTGCCCTCCTCTGGATGCTTTCAAGTGTCTCCATATGCATTTTATATTGTGGAGCTCAAAACTGTATACAGTATTCTAGGGGAGACCACACCAATGCTAAATATAGAGGGAGAATCACCTCTCTTGACCGTCTGGCTAAGGACTTACACAAATGACTTAAACAAACTCAAACTGAATTCAACTGTTGGCCTAGGAAGTCTCTGACTTATTATTTGTTGGAAAACAGGGATTTTATTCAATCCATATTTAATTTCTGCCCTTAAGCACCTGTTAAATGAGCTGTTAAATGAGCTCAAGACAGATAGTGGACTTCTGATCAGACATTCTTAAATAGCACAAGAGTTCTAAGTGATCAAGCTTTGCCTTATACTGGCACTCCAGGAATCAGGTAACAAGTGCTTGGGATTAAGTTTTACAGTGATTAGATTCTGTTTTATCTAGTCCCATTAACAGGTATCAGGACCTGGGCAATCACCAACCCAATGAAGTTTAACAAGAGCAAGTGGTGGGTCCTGCACCTGGTAAGGGGCAACCCTGGCTATATGTACAGACTGAGCAACGAGATGCTGGAGAGCAGCCCCGCAGAGAGGGATCTGGGGGTTTTGGTTGATAGCAAGCTGAATATGAGCCAGCAGTGTTTTTGTAAACACCCAATAACTGAATTCATTGTTATGTGAGCTAGTGAAAATAGATTAAATAATTGGTTTTTAGACTGAAAAGGTAAGGATATCTTATAAAAGATTTCTTATATCTGATATCTTATATCCTGATATCTTATAAAAGATTTCTGTGTAACAAAAAGTTTGTTGCAAGGAATGGAAAAGGTTGCCAGAAAGCTTCCCAGCCTGGTTCACCCCTCTGATTACTATACTCTTTTGATAGTCCAGGCTGGCAGTGATAATATTGAAGAGAGAAGCCTGAAGGTTATCAAACAGGACTTTAGGGGACTGGGACGGTTAGTGGATGGAGCGGGAGTACAGGTGGTGTTTTTGTCCATCCCTACAGTGGCAGGGAGGGGTACAGAGAGGGCACGGAAGGCCCACCTGGTAAACACGTGGCTCAGAGGCTGGTGCCAACACAGAAATTTTGTTTTTTTTTGACCGTGGGGTGCTTTAGTCGGCACCCGGCCTGATGGCCGCGGACGGGTCCCACCTATCTCTAAGGGGAAAACAGATCCTAGCCCAGGAGCTGGCAGGGCTCATTGAGAGGGCTTTAAACCAGGTAAGAAGGGGGACGGGGCTGAAATAAGGCTTGTTAGAGGTGTGCCAGGGGGAACAATGGCAAGGCCGGGGGAGAAGGCAATGGCCCGACTGAAGTGCATCTACACTAATGCACGCAGCATGGGTAACAAACAAGAGGAGCTGGAAGCCATCGTGCAGCAGGCAGGCTACGACTTGGTTGCCATCACGGAAACGTGGTGGGACCACTCCCATGACTGGAGTGCTGCAATGTCTGGCTACAGGCTCTTCAGAAGGGACAGGCAGCACAGAAGGGGTGGTGGTGTGGCTCTCTGTATTAGAGAGTGTTTAGATGTTGAGGAACTTGAGGCTGGGAATGATAAGGTTGAGTCTCTGTGGGTTAGGATCAGCAGGAAGGCCAACAAGGCAAGCATCCTGGTGAGGGTCTGTTACAGACCGCGAAACCAGGATGAGAAGGCGAAAGAGGAGTTCTACAGGCAGCTGGCAGAAGTTGTGAAATCGTCAGCGCTTGTTCTCGTGGGGGACTTCAACTTCCCAGACATATCCTGGAAGCACAACACAGCCCAGAGAAAGCAGTCTAGGAGATTTCTGGAGAGCGTGGAAGATAGCTTCCTGACGCAGCTGGTTAGAGAGCCTACCAGGGGAGGTGCCCTGCTAGACCTTCTGTTCACAAGAAGAGAAGGACTGGTGGGAGATGTGGTGGTTGGGAACTGTATTGGGCAGAGTGACCACGACATGGTAGAGTTCTCCATTCTTGGCGAAGCCAGGAAAGGGACAAGTAAAACCGCTGTCTTGGACTTCCGGAGGGCTGACTTTGAGCTGTTCAGGACATTGGTTGGCAGAATCCCTTGGGAGGAGGTTCTGAAGGGCAGAGGAGTCCAGGAAGGCTGGGCGCTCCTCAAGAAGGAAATCTTAATGGCTCAGGAGTGGTCCGTCCCCACGTGCCCAAAGACAAGCTGGCGCGGAAGAAGACTGGCCTGGCTGAACAGAGAGTTGTGGCTCGAGCTTAGGAGAAAAAAGAGGGTTTATAATCTTTGGAAAAGAGGGCGGGCCACTCAGGAGGACTATAAGGATGTTGCGAGGCTGTGCAGGGGCAAAATTAGAAAGGCCAAAACTCATCTGGAGCTCAATCTGGCTACTGCCGTTAAAGATAACAGAAAATGTTTTTATAAATATATCAACACAAAAAGGAGGACTAAGGAGAATCATAGAATCATAGAATATCCTGAGTTGGAAGGGATCCATAAGGATCATCAAGTCCAACTCCTGGCACCGCACAGGTCTGCCCAAAAGTTTAGACCATGTGACTAAGTGCACAGTCCAATTGCTTCTTAAATTCAGACAGGCTTGGTGCAGTGACTACTTCACTGGGGAGCCCGTTCCAGTGTGCGACCAGCCTCTTGGTGAAGAAACTCTTCCTGATGTCCAGCCTAAACTTCCCCTGCCTCAGCTTCACACTGTTCCCACGGGTCCTGTCACTGGTGATAATGGAGAATAGGTCACCTGCCTCTCCACTCCCCCTCTCGAGGAACTTGTAGACTGCGATGAGGTCCCCCCTCAGCCTCCTCTTCTCCAGGCTGAACAGGCTCAGTGACCTCAGCCGCTCCTCATACGTCTTCCCCTCTAAGCCCTTCACCATCTTTGTTGCCCTCCTCTGGACACTCTCCAACAGTTTAATGTCCTTTTTGTACTGTGGTGCCCAGAACTGCACACAGTACTCGAGGTGAGGCTGCACCAGCGCAGAGTAGAGGGGGACAATCACTTCCCTCGACCGACTAGCAATCCGTGCTTGATGCATCCCAGGATACTGTTGGCCCTCCTGGCTGCCAGGGCACACTGCTGGCTCATATTCAACTTGCTGTCAACCACAACCCCCAGATCCCTCTCTGCAGGGCTGCTCTCCAGTGTCTCATCGCCCAGTCTGTACATATAGTCAGGGTTGCCCGGTCCCAGGTGCAGGACCCAGCACTTGCTTTTGTTAAACTTCATGTGGTTGGTGATCGCTCGGCTCTCCAATCTGTCCAGATCTCTCTGCAAGACCTTTCTACCCTGTTGTGGTTTAACCCGGCTGGCAGCTAAACACCACACAGCCGTTCGCTCACCCTCCCCCCTCCCTCTCTGGGATGGGGGAGAGAAACGGGAAAGTGAAGCCTGTGAGCAGAGATAAAGACAGTTTATTAAGACAGGAAAATAATAATAACAATACATTAGAGAATGAACTCTACATAAGAGAATCTTTTGATGTTGTGGAACTCCAGGCTGGGAATGATAAGGTTGAATCCCTGTGGGTTAGGATCCGCGGGAAGGCCGGCAAGGCTAGCATCCTGGTGGGGGGTCTGTTATAGACCGCCGAACCAGGATGAGGAGACGGATGAGGAGTTTTATAGGCAACTTACAGAAGTTGCAAAATCGTCGGCGCTTGTCCTCGTGGGGGACTTCAACTTCCTGGACATATCCTGGAAACACAACACGGCACAGAGAAAGCAGTCTAGGAGGTTTCTGGAGAGCGTGGGAGATAGCTTCCTGACGCAGCTGGTCAGTGAACCTACCAGGGGTGGTGCCCCGCTAGACCTTCTCTTCACAAACAGAGAAGGACTGGTGGGAGATGTGGTGGTCGGAAGCTGTCTGGGGCAGAGTGACCACGACATGGTAGAGTTCTCTATTCTTGGCGAGGCCAGGAAAGGGACCAGTAAAACTGCTGTCTTGGACTTCCGGAGGGCTGACTTTGAGCTGCTCAGGACGCTGGTTGGCCGAGTCCCTTGGGAGGCGGTTCTGAAGGGCAGAGGAGTCCAGGAAGGCTGGGCGCTCCTCAAGAAGGAAATCGTGATGGCACAGGAGCGGTCCGTCCCCACGTGCCCAAAGATGAGCCGGCGTGGAAGAAGACCGGCCTGGCTCAACAGAGAGTTGCGGCTGGAGCTTAGCAGAAAAAAGAGGGTTTATAATCTTTGGAAAAAAGGGCGGGCCACTGAGGAGGACTACAAGGATGTAGCGAGGCTGTGCAGGGAGAAAATTAGAAAGGCCAAAGCTCATCTGGAGCTCAATCTGGCTACTGCCGTTAAAGACAACAAAAAATCCTTTTACAAATACATCAACGCGAAACGGAGGACTAGGGAGAATCTCCATCCTTTACTGGATGCGAGGGGAAACCTAGTTACTAAGGATGAGGAAAAGGCTGAGGTGCTTAATGCCGCCTTTGCCTCAGTCTTTAGCGGCAATACCGGTTGTTCTCCGGACACCCAGTGCCCTGAGCTGGTGGAAGGGGATGGGGAGCAGGATGTGGCCTTCGCTATCAATGAGGAAATGGTTGGCGACCTACTACGGAGCTTGGATGTGCGCAAGTCGATGGGGCCGGATGGGATCCACCCAAGGGTACTGAGAGAACTGGCGGAGGAGCTGGCCGAGCCGCTTTCCATCATTTATCGGCAGTCCTGGCTATCGGGGGAGGTCCCGGTTGACTGGCGGCTAGCCAATGTGACGCCCATCTATAAGAAGGGCCGGAGGGCAGACCCGGGGAACTATAGGCCTGTCAGTTTGACCTCAGTGCCGGGGAAGCTCATGGAGCAGATTATCTTGAGGGTCATCACGCGGCACTTGCAGGGCAACCAGGCGATCAGGCCCAGTCAGCATGGGTTTATGAAAGGCAGGTCCTGCTTGACGAACCTGATCTCCTTCTATGACCAAGTGACGCGCTTGGTGGATGAGGGAAAGGCTGTGGACGTGGTCTACCTTGACCTCAGTAAGGCTTTTGACACCGTTCCCCACAACATTCTCCTCAAGAAACTGGCTGCTCGGGGCTTGGACTGGCGTACGCTTCGCTGGGTTAGAAACTGGCTGGATGGCCGGGCCCAGAGAGTTGTGGTGAATGGAGTCAAATCTGGTTGGAGGCCGGTCACTAGTGGAGTCCCCCAGGGCTCGGTACTGGGGCCGGTCCTCTTTAATATCTTTATTGATGATCTGGATGAGGGCGTCCAGTGCACCCTCAGTAAGTTTGCAGATGACACCAAGCTAAGTGCGTGTGTCGATCTGCTCGAGGGCAGGAAGGCTCTGCAGGAGGATCTGGATAGGCTGGAGCGATGGGCTGAGGTCAACTGCATGAAGTTCAACAAGGCCAAGTGCCGGGTCCTGCACCTGGGCTGCAACAACCCCAAGCAGAGCTACAGGCTGGGAGATGAGTGGCTGGAAAGCTGCCTGGCCGAGAAGGACCTGGGAGTATTGGTGGATAGTCGGCTGAATATGAGCCAGCAGTGTGCTCAGGTGGCCAAGAAGGCCAACGGCATCCTGGCCTGTATAAGAAGCAGTGTGGCCAGCAGGTCGAGGGAAGTGATTGTGCCCCTGTACTCGGCTCTGGTGAGGCCGCACCTCGAGTACTGTGTTCAGTTTTGGGCCCCTCGCTACAGGAAGGACATGGACGTGCTCGAGCGAGTCCAGAGAAGGGCGACCAAGCTTGTGAGGGGTCTGGAGAACAAGTCTTACGAGGAGCGGCTGAGGGAGCTGGGCTTGTTCAGCCTGGAGAAGAGGAGGCTCAGGGGCGACCTCATCGCTCTCTACAGTTACCTGAAAGGAGGCTGTAGAGAGGTGGGGGTTGGTCTATTCTCCCACGTGCCTAGTGACAGGACGAGGGGGAATGGGCTAAAGTTGCGACAGGGGAGTTTTAGGTTGGATGTTAGGAAGTACTTCTTTACCGAAAGGGTTATTAAGCATTGGAACGGGCTGCCCAGGGAGGTGGTGGAGTCACCATCCCTGGAGGTCTTTAAAAGACGTTTAGATGTAGAGCTTAGGGATATGGTTTAGTGGAGTACTTAGTGTTAGGTCGGAGGTTGGACTCGATGATCTTGAGGTCTCTTCCAACCTAGAGAAATCTGTGAATCTGTGAATCTGTGAATAATAATAGTAATAATAGTATTGCTGATAATAATGTGTATGAAACAAGTGATGCACAATGCAATTGCTCACCACCCGCTGACTGATGCCCAGCCTATCCCCGAGCAGCCGGCCCCCCACCCCGGCCAGCCACCCCTATATATTGTTTAGCATGACGTCAGATGTTATGGAATACCCCTTTGGCCAGTTTGGGTCAGCTGTCCGGGGTCTGTCCCCTCCCAGCTCCTGCTGCACCCCCAGCCTGCTCGCTGGCAGGACAGAGCGAGAAGCTGAAAAGTCCTTGGCCTGGTGTAAGCACTGCTCTGCAACAATTAAAACATCAGCATGTTATCAGCGCTCTTCACATCCTAATCCAAAATGTAGCACCCTACCAGCTACTAGGACGAAAATTAACTCTGTCCTAACTGAAACCAGGACACACCCTCATCCGAGTCCACAACTCCTCCAAGTTTAATGTCGTCGGCAAATTTGCTCAGAACACCTTCTAGTCCTACATCCAAATCATTTATAAAAACATTGAAGATGACTGGCCCTAAAATGGAGCCTTGAGGGACCCCACTAGTGACCATCCGCCAGCCAGATGTGGCCCCATTTACCACAACACTTTGAGCCCTGCCCGTCAGCCAATTGCTCACCCATCGTATGATGGTTTTGTTTAGCTGTATGCTGGACATTTTGTCCAGTAGGATCCTATGGGAAACTGTGTCAAAAGCTTTGCTGAAGTCCAAAAAGATCACATCAGCTGGTTTCCCTTGATCGACTAGATGGGTGATCTTATCATAAAAGGAAATCAAATTTGTTAGGCAGGACCTACCCCTCATGAACCCATGTTGGCTGGGACCAATGACTGCCTTGTCCCCCAGCTCTGCTTCAATAATCATCCTCTCCATAATTTTACCAGGCACTGACGTGAGACTGACAGGCCTGTAATTGCTAGGGTCTTCTTTCTTACCCTTCTTGAAAATTGGCACAACATTTGCCAGCTTCCGGTCCAATGGTGTTAGCGTTCATGAAAACACATAATCCACAAAGTGATTATATGAAGGTGCTTTATTAGGCGCCGGAAGTTAGGGGCATGCCTGCCCAAATCTAACTTCGTCTGATTTGTTCTCTTAGTTCTCTTTCATCTCCTAAGATATTACATATGCATTAGGTTTCACAACTCATCTACGCATACTCATTTCCTAGCTCCGCCTAGCCTCTCTTCGTATGCTAATTATCTTATCAGTCCTTCTGCGCTTGCGTACTACTCTCTGGTGGTCGTCTGGGTGGTCGTTGGGATGAAGTAAGATGTCTTCATCGGAGTTGAACTTTTTAACCTTTCCATCTCACGCATGCTCTCTGAGCCCTTGGTCTCAGTCCAAACCACAAGGTTGGTTTGATCCAGTTCCCAGGGTCCAAGAAGCCCCAGTTATCTAGATGTCTTGCAAATTGAGCATTCTTTTAATCCTCCTTACTCCTCATCATGAATTGGCGCATTCTCTCATGCTACCCTTGCACATATATTTTGTATCTTCCAAGCGCAGCCTCGGAACAGTACATCGCAAATGTAACATATTAAGCAATATTGTATTATTTCTTCTTCTATTACTAACAATGGGACCTCACCAGATTCCCAAGATCGTTGAAAAATAATTGAGAGAGGTCCCACAATGACGTCAGCCAGCTCTTTAAGCACCCTGGGATGCACCCATGCACTTGTATGGATCCAGGTGGAGCAGCAAATCCCGCACGCGTTCAGGGTCGGTTGGGAGTTTGTCATTCCCACCGTCATGGTCCTCCAGCTCAGGGTACCCTGGGTCCCGAAGCCCATCATCAGTGTTGAAGACAGAGGTGAAGAAGGCATTAAACGTCTCTGCTTTGCCTATGTCATTGATGGCCATCAAGTATCGGACCTATGTTTTCTTTGGTTCTCCTTTTTCTGTTCACGTATCTAAAAAAACCTTTTTTTATTGTCTCCCACAGACATGGCCAGCTTCAACTCTAATTGGGCTTTGGCCACACGAATTTTCTCCCTACATACACAAACAGCATCCCTGTATTCCTTCCTCGTCGCCTGACCCTCCTTCCAGCAGCCATACACTTTCTTTTTTTGCCTAAGCTCCAGTAGAAGATCCCTGGTCAGCCAGGCCGGCCTTCTGCCCCGCCTGCCTGACTTCCGATATTTTGGAATCACCTGATCTTGAGCTTTTAGGAGGCAGTGCTTAAAGATAGACCAGCACTGATGGACACCAATGCCTTCAAAAGCGGTTTTCCAGGGGACCTTGCTGACTAGTTCCCTGAGCAGCCTGAAGTCTGCTTTCCCCACATCCAGGGCTGAAGTTTTGGTGGCGGTTTTCCTTCTGTCACTATAAATTCTAAACTCAACCACTTCATGGTCACTATGACCGAGACAGCTGCCAATTGCCATGTCTCCCACAAGACCCTCTCTGTTCTCCAGCAACAGATCTAGGAGGGCGCCTTTCCTAGTTGGCTCACTTAGCACCTGCACCAAGAAGTTATCATCTAGGTGCTTTATGAACCTTCTGGACTTGCTCGTGTCAGCCGTGTGGTGATCCCAGTTGACGTCTGGCAAGTTGAAATCCCCCATTAGGCCGAGGAGAGTCGATCTCGAGGCATTTCTTAATTCTGCAAAGAATAATTCATCAGCATTGTCGTCCTGGCCAGGTGGTCTGTAATAGACTCCCACAACAACATCCCCTTTATTTGTTCATCCCTTAATCCTTACCCAGAGGTTCTCAACTTTGCCATCGCCAGCTTGAAGTTCCACACAGTCCAGCCCATTCTTCACATACATTGCCACCCCACCACCTCGCCTACCCTGCCTGTCCCTCCTGAAGAGCCTGTAACCATCTATTGCAACACACCAGCCACAGGACTCATCCCACCAGGTTTCACAACCCTCGCGAGGGCTGCCGGGTCCTGGCAGCTCCCTCGAGTGGCCCTGATGCTGGAAAAAAAAGCCCTGCCTGTCTCGATCCCCCGCTCTGCTGCAGAACGCGTCTGCCCTGGAGCCGATCGCCTCGGCAAGTAGCTGCGAAATGGCGGTGGCGCCTGATTTAAATGTCCTGCCGAATCTCCATCCTTTACTGGATGCGAGGGGAAACTTAGTTACAAGGGATGAGGAAAAGGCTGAGGTGCTTAATGCCTTCTTTGCCTCAATCTTTAGCAGCAAAACCTGTTGTTCTCTGGATACCCAGTACCCAGAGCTGGTGGAAGGGGATGGGGAGCAGAATGTGGCCCTCATAATCCACGAAGAAATGGTTGGCGACCTGCTATTGCACTTGGATGTATGCAAATCAATAGGGCCGGATGGGATCCACCCGAGGGTACTGAGAGACCTGGCAGAGGAGCTGGCCAAGACGCTTTCCATCATTTATCGGCAGTCCTGGCTGTCAGGGGAGGTCCCAGTCGACTGGCGGCTAGCAAACGTGACGCCCATCTACAAGAAGGGCCGGACGGTAGACCCGGGGAACTATAGGCCTGTTAGTTTGACCTCAGTGCCAGGGAAGCTCATGGAGCAGATTATCTTGAGTGTCATCATGCGGCACTTACAGGGCAACCAGGCGATCAGGCCCAGTCAGCATGGGTTTATGAAAGGTGGGTCCTGCTTGACGAACCTGATCTCCTTCTATGACCAAGTGACACGCTTGGTGGATGAGGGGAAGGCTGTGGATGTGATCTACCTTGACTTCAGAAAAGCTTTTGACACCGTTTCCCACAGCATTCTCCTCAAGAAACTGGCTGCTCTTGGCTTCAACTGGCGTATGATTCATTGGGTTAAAAACTGGCTGGATAGCTGGGCCCAAAGAGTTGTGGTGAAT
This sequence comes from Anser cygnoides, assembly GCF_040182565.1. NCBI lineage: Eukaryota > Metazoa > Chordata > Aves > Anseriformes > Anatidae > Anser > Anser cygnoides. The sequence goes on along the minus strand of NC_089873.1, from coordinate 172,049,446 downwards.
GGAGCCAAATCCAGTTGGAGGCCGGTCACTAGTGGCGTCCCCCAGGGCTCAGTACTGGGGCCAGTCCTCTTTAATATCTTTATCGATGACCTGGATGAGGGGATCAAGTGCACCCTCAGTAAATTTGCAGACACCAAATTAGGTGCATGTGTCAATCTGCTCGAGTGTAGGAAGGCTCTGCAAGAGGATCTGGATAGGCTGGACCAATGGGCTGAGGTCAACTGTATGAAGTTCAACAAGGCCAAGTGCTGGGTCCTGCACCTGGGGCACAACAACCCCAAGCAGAGCTACAGGCTGGGAGTACTGGTTGATAGGCAGCTGAATAAGAGCCAGCAGTGTGCTCAGGTGGCCAAGAAGGCCAACAGCATCCTGGCTTGTATAAGACGTAGTGTGGCCAGCAGGGCTAGTGAAGTGATTGTCCCCCTGTACTCGGCTCTGGTGAGGCCGCACCTCGAGTACTGTGTTCAGTTTTGGGCCCCTCGCTACAAGAAGGACATGGAGGTGCTCGAGCGAGTCCAGAGAAGGGCAACGAAGCTGGTGAGGGGTCTGGAGAACAAGTCTTACGAGGAGCGGCTGAGGGAGCTGGGGTTGTTCACCCTGGAGAAGAGGAGGCTCAGGGGCAAGCTTATCACTCTTTATAGATATCTTAAGGTTGGTCTATTCTCCCACATGCCTGGTTACAGGACAAGGGGGAATGGGCTAAAGTTGCGCCAGGGGAGGTTTAGGTTGGATATCAGGAAAAAATTCTTTACTGAAAGGGTTGTTAGGCATTGGAATGGGCTGCCCAGGGAAGTGGTTGAGTCACCATCCTTGGGGGTCTTTAAAAGACATTTAAATGTTGAGCTTAGTGATATGGTTTAGTGAAGGACTTATTAATGTTAGGTCAGAGGTTGGACTAGGTGATCTTGGAGGTCTCTTCCAACCTAGACGATTCTGTGATTCTGTGAATTTTTCTTTTAGGTAAACTACTACCAGTATTTTAAAAAAAATGTTAACTATGTGTAAATTCAACAGCAATGAGACATGGTATACAGCACTGGATTTTCTAATAAAAGCTTCATGCAGAAGCAAAAAGTTCTACTATAGTAAAAGAAAATGACTGAAAAAAATGACATCATGGGATCCCTTTTCTCATCTTTTAATGGTGGAAGATTCAACTTAGGTACTTTTCAAACAAGAATTTGTCTTTCTTTGCTACTGCCAGCTATTATGATCTGACACAGAACGTATTTTCTTCCACAGAGAAGGGTCAGAGAGTCACTAGTACAACCCCATGTTCAGATTATGACCCGAGCGGCATGAATTCAGATGTCCTCATTGTTTAATGTCTTTTCTGAAATGCCTCTTTTGTCCTGAAAAAATAGTTAAGGTCACTTTTTTTTTTTTTTTTCCCCCCTTACTAAACTCAGCATCTCAGATGTTGCATGGATTTACACAAGTACAAATTAATACATGGAAGACAAATATTTTTGAACTGAAGCCATTGTTTATAGTCACTCTCTTTTAGGAAGAATCAAAAATGAAAAAGAAACTCTGCAGAAGGAGCTGCATAGTTGGGGGGCTATAAGTTAATGTGCTTTACTGAAAGTTTAATGCAATTATTCTGCTCTCCTGCAATTCTATATGTAACAATATGTTAGTGGGTGCAATTTTCACTATACAAATCATACTGTCTTTCAGTAGTGGGATATGTAATCATTCTCTGCTATAGTGTTATTCCAATATTGCTTAGATCCTACAGTTCCTATATTAAGGAAGAACATTGTGGCTTTATCTCAGAAGATGACATTTATTTCCAAATGTAATATCTGTGATAGAATGGACGGGGGAACAAAATAGCTATTATATGTAAACATCTAACTTAGTCTTTCTGTAAAAGTTCCAGTCCTGTAACAGTGTTAGAGTTTGTAACAGCTCAAATATAATCCAGAAGCCTTTTCAAAATCTAAACTATAGGATCACTGATGCTGGTAATGAAAATACCTAATGAAATAAATAAATAAATAGAGAAAGAAAGAGAGAAAAAGAAGGAAAGAGAGAAAGAGAGAAAGAGAGAGAGAGAGAGAAAAGAGAGGAAGGAAGGAAGGAAGGAAGGAAGGAAGGACAACAACAAAAAACACCTTGAATTGTGAGTACTTATAATAAAAATTAAGAAGTCTGATACTTTTTTTCTTAGCACCAGCTGGCCTTTACTTGAAGAAAAACAAATAGAAATCACATCTGATGTAAAAAAAGTGCATTGATAAAGAAGCTGTAGTATCACAGAGAGAAACACACAACACTGTCTTCATCTCACCTGTGTCTATGGAAGTTTAACTTAATTGTGCCTAAGTAGTCTAACCTATTAATGTATGTTTTCTCTGCAATGAATGATGGGAATCATTCATTCCAGGAAGTCATTACTCCTGCCTTAAAATATACAGGAAAATTTACCCTTTCAAAACTGCAATATCTGTTACTATAGAAAGAGCTAGGACACCAGTCTAGACAAGGTAGCTATTTGTTTTCATGGCTAAAATTAGGTAAAACATGTCCTACTGCTGAAGTGATACTCTGTACCACACTCTTGAAACCTATCTGTAGGTGTCTAAAGGCAAGTATCTACACAGGAGCCAAAACCCAGGAGATCTTGTCAATACAGGAAATATAGCTGAGAAGGGAGACATCTGGCTAAAAATAAATGTCTCTTTTAAGAGTGAACTGGATAGCTCTTCAAAATTCCAGTAGGTTGAATGGTCAGGAACTCTTTTTCAATGCCAAGATGGGAGCTTAGAGCTGTATGTTTGTCGTGGTTTTGGCTGAGATAGAGGTAACTTTCCCTGTAGAGGCTCATATGAGGCTGCGTTTTGGAATTCTGATGAAAATAGTGGTGATAATACACTAATGTTCTAATTGTTGCTGAGCAATTCTTACAGATTCAGGGCCTTTTCTGCTTCTCATGTTGCCCTGCTAGTGGGGAGGCTCAGGAAGCAAAAGAAGATGGAAGGGAACACAACCAAACAGCTGACCATATGGATATTGCATACCATATGGTGTCATACTCAGCAATAATAGCTGAGGGAAAGAAGGATGAGGATGTCCAGAGTGATGGCATTTGTCTTCCCAAGAAGTCTGCGTGCATGATGGGCCCTGCTTTCCTGGAAGTGACTGAACACCTGCCTGCTGATGGGAAGCAGTGAATGAATTCCTTGTTTTGCTTTGCTTACACATGCATCTTTTGATTTACCTAGCAAACTGTCTTTATCTCAACCCGTGAATTCTTGCACTTTTACCTTTCCAATTCTCTCCTTCATCCCACTGTGGGGAGAGTGAGAGAACAGTTTTGTGGTACTTAGTTGCCTACGAGGGTTACACCAGAACAATGTTACATGTAAACATGTCTGTGTAGATATCTATTTTAAACTGCCCACAATCTGAGCTAAAACTTACACTTAGGACTGATCCAGTTATTGAAATACAGACATTTACTACCATTGGAGACATCACAAGATGTCAAAGCTATCCACATGTGGTAGTTTTACTTGGGTGGGCAGCCAAGCTCCACCTCAGCCACTCTCTCACTCCCCCTCCTCAAAGGGGAAGGGGAGAAAATACGATGCAAAGGGCTCAAGGGTTGAGATAAGGACGGGGGAGATTGCTCAACAATTATTGTGATGGGCAAAACAGACTCAGAGTATGGAGACAGTAAGATTTAATGCCTATTACTAACAAGCCAGAGAACTGAGAAACAAAGGAAAGAAACCAAAAACACCTTCTTCCCATTCACCCTCTTCCACCTCCTCCCCCTGAGTGGCACAGGGGAACAGGGGAATGGGGGTTGTGGTCAGTCTACAGCACTTTGTCTCCACTGCTCCTTCTCAGTCACTCTCTTCCCCTGCCCCAACGTGAGGTCCCTCCCACAGGATGTAGTCCTTCCCAAACTGATCCTGCGGGGGCTTCCCACAGGCAGCAGCTCTTCAAGAACTGCTCCAGATATGGGTCCATACCATGGGGTCCATCCGTTCGGAGCAAACTGCTCCAACCTGGGTCCCCCACAGGCAACAGCTCCTTCCAGGTCACCTGGTCCTGCGTGGTCTCCTCTCCACGGGCTACAGGTCTGGCATGGAATCTGCTCCAGCGGGGGTCTTCCATAGGCTGCAGCCTCCATCAGTGCAGGTCCACCTGCTCCACTGTGGTCTCCTCCATGGGCTGACGTGTGGAAACCTGCTCCACCGTGGTACACCATGGGCTGCAGGGGGACAGCCTGCTTCACCATGGTCCTCACCACAGGCCGTAGGGGAACTCCTGCTCTGGTGCCTGGAGCACTTCTCCCCCTCCTTCTCCACTGACCTTGGCATCTGCAAGGCTGTTTCTCACTCCTCTCTCTCTCCCAGCTGCTGTTCCCCAGCAGTTTTTTTTCCCTTTCTTAAATATGCTCTCACAGAGGTGCAAACAACATTGCTTATTGGCTTGGCTCTGGCCAGCAGTGGGACCCTTACCTAACATGGGGCAGCTTCTGGATTCTTCTTGCATAAGCTACCCCTATGCAACCCCGCCCCCCCCCCCCCGCCCCCCTGCCTACCAAAACCTTTCCATGTAAACCCAATACACCACATTACTCTAGCAGAGTATAGCACAGAACCTACAGGAGACCCTCACCCTTCTGTAGCAACACCTAGATGTTAGTTAAGAATCACAGAACATTTCATCTCAAAAGAAACAATACAAATGATTAGAAAGATGATACTGGTACAATCTGTTTCAGAATTTCAGTGTGAGATATCTCAGTGATGGGAGAATTTATAGAGGTGACCTGACTGTAGTGAGAAAAGTTCTAAAATAGAATGACTGCTAGCCACAAACAGGAGAAAATATCTACCAGCCTGAAAACTCAGAATGAAAACCAGGGGCCTGAGAACTTGGCCTTCCGCCTAGGAGCTTAGCCTGGGAATCAGGGACATCCTTGAAGTGTTGTTGAAGTATATGCAATAACTGAAGCATCCTGAAGATACTGTTGCTAAAAACAAAACAAGAAACTGAGGAACAACTCATTGCCTGAGAAAGTGGGAATTGATATGAGAAACTAAACTCCAGTTTAAAGAAAGATTAAGGAAAGCAAGAAACATCATCTATTGGCACTCTCAGGAAGAAAACGAAAATTAACAGCACCCGTTTTTTACCTAAGTGATGGTATCCTACATCCTTTTATGTCTCAATGATACAAAAAGGACCTGAATTTTACCCAACACGGAGTTTGTCTCTCTCAGAATTTTCCTGTGTTGCACAAATTTTTTTCTCTCTTTTGTTTCATTTTCTTTTCCCTCCTTAAACAGGCTGAAGCTTCACTGGAACATCAGGTTAGCTTTGTGACATTGCAACGTCAACTCCTAAACTCTGATGCTCCATACCATGGGACATGGATCAATTTCATTTGAGATTTCCATTACTTTGGTTCCTCTTCTGGACCCATTTTTGCCTGTGGTCAACCTCTTCAGAAATTAATTTTGGCCCCTTGTGGTGGTCGGTCTCCCAGAGATCAATTTTTAGATGTCCCCTCTTTCCCTTGCATAATTCTGCATTCAGTACCATTAATCTTATGAATATGTATATATGCACATAATCTAAAATTCAGCAGTGATAAGCATATCCTATCGTAAGTCTATTTGCTGTTATGTTATTGATAAGTTTGTGATCCAGAAGTATTGAGTGATTTATATATCACTACCATAGTATTATTGATAAGTTTGTTGAAACTACAATTATGTCCAAACAGTAACTGTTGCTATATTACTGAGTCTTCCCACCTCAGATCACTGTTCTACAACCTCTAATTGCTACTACTGTTAATTGGTACTGCGTCTTTAATATCTATTACATATATATAATTGTTTCCTGTTAATGTCTGTAATAACTTTTTATCTATCTACATGTTAGCCTTATTATTAATTACAGTATTCTTGCTACTGGTGATTTGTGTTGATTTGTAATAAATAGGAATCCTTAGTAAACAAATCGTCTGTTTCTCTGTGTGTGATGTGATCCTTCAAACTTGAGTGCCTTGAATCTTGGATCCTTCATCCTGAGTGCCATCACATGGCACATGCAGGACAACCATGTGATCAGGCCCATTCAGAACAGGTTTATGAAAGGCACGTCCTGCCTGACTAACCAGATCTCCTTCTGTGATAAGATGACACACTTAGTATGATGAAAGAAAGGCTGTAGGTGTTATCTATGAGGACTTCAGCAAAGCATTTGTTACTCTACTGTTTCCCACAGCCTTCTCACGGAGAAAGTGGCTGATCATGGCTTGGACGGATGCACTGTTCACTGGGTAAAAAAATGATCGGATGGCCAGGCCCAAAGGGTTGTTGTGAATGGAATTAACATCTGGTCACAAGTGGTGTTCCCTAGTCTCAGGATCGGGGCCATTATTTTAAAATATCTTAATCAATTATATTGATGATGAGACTGAGTGCACCATCAGTAGGCTTGCAGACAACAGAAAGCTGGGTGGGAGTCTTGATCTGCTTGAGGGTAGGACGACTCTGCAGAGGGATCTAGATAAGCCGGATCACTGGGCTGTGTCCAATTGCATGACATTCAACAGGGCTAAATGACAGGAGCTGCACTTGGGTCATATAACAACCCCATGCAGTGGTATAGGCTTGAGGAAGTGGCCAGAAGGTTCCCCAGCAGAGAAGGACCTGGGGGTGACGGTCAACAGCCACCTGAACATGAGCCAGCAGTGTGCCCTGGTGGCCAAGAAGGTCAATGGCATTCTGGTTTGTATCAGAAATAGTGTGGACAGAGGGATTAGCAAAGTGATTGTCCATCTGTACTTGGCACTGGTGAGACCACCCAGTTGAGTACTGGGGTCAGTTTTGGGCCCCTCACTACAAGACGGACTGCTGAGTTGCTCAAGCATGTCCAGAGAAGAGCAACAAGGCTAGTGAAGGGACTAGAAAACAAGACATATGAGGAGGGGCTCAGGGAACTCTGTCTGTTTAATCTTGAGAAAAAGAGGCCAAGGGAAGACCTCATTGCTCCCTATTATTATGTGAAAAGAGGTTGCAGTGAGGAGGGTGTGGGTCCCTTTTTTTCGGCGACAAGTGATAGGATGTGAAGCAGCAGCCTCAAGTTGTACCAGGGAATGTTTAGATAGAGTTTCAGGAAGAATTTCTTCAAGGAAAGAATGGTTAGGCATTGGAATAAGCTGCCCAGGGATGTGGTGGAGTCATCATACCTGAAGGTATTTAAGAGACGTGGCTGTGTTGCTTAGGGTCGTGGTTTAGTGGTGGACTTGTAGTGCTAGGTGGGTGGTTGGACTTAATGATCTTGAAGGTCTTTTCCAATCTAAATGATTCGATGATTCTATGAAACTCACTTTTTCAGTCTTGCTCTGTCTATAAATATACCAGTGGTCTGGGTAGCCCTCTTTTCCCCCTTTTCAATCATGACAATTATAGAGCCAAGATATATTTTCATGAAATCTAACTAAAACATGTTAACTATGTTAATACTGCATAAAGCAATTTTTGCATCATCAGAACCATATTTACCCTTCAAACTGTACAATATCTTTCAGAAAAATATTTGATCATGATCATAGAATCACAGATCCAAAGAATGACTGAGGTTGGAAGGGACCTCTGGAAGTCATTTGGTCTAACCTGCCTCTTCAAGCAGGGTAATTTAGACAGAGTTGCCCAGCACTCAGTCCAGATGGTCTTTGAAGATCTCCAAGGAGGGAGACTCCACAACCTCTCTGGGCAAACTTTTTCAGTACTCAGTCACCTGCACAGTAAAGTGCTTCCTGATGTTTAGACAGAACCTCTTGTGTTCCAGGCTGTGCACATTGCTTCTTGTCCTGGCACTGGACACCACGGAAAAAAGGCTGTCTCCATTCTCTTTGCATCCTCTCTTTGGGTATTTATGTACTCTGATAAGATCCCATTGAGCCTTCTCTCTTATAAGCTGAACAGTCCCAACTCTCTCAATCTTTCATCACAGGAGAGGGGCTCCAGTCCTTTGATCATGTTGGTAGCCTTCTGTTGGACAATTTTCCAGTATATCTAGGTCTCGCTTGTCCTGCATGGTCCAGAACTGGACACAGTATTCCAGGTATGGCCTCACCAGTGCTGAGTAGAGAGGAAGGACCACCTCACTCGAGCAGCTGACAATACTTTGCCTAATGCAGCTCAGCGTGCCTTTAGCCTTCTTTACAGCCAGAGACATTGCTATCTCATGTTTGACTTGGTGTTCACCAGGACCACCAAGTCCTTTTTTGTCAAACTGTTTTCCAGCTGGATAGGCCCAGCATGTACTGGATTGTTCCTTCCCACGTGCAGGACTTCACAATTCCCTTTACTGAACTTCCTGAAAATCTTGTCAGCCCATTTCTCCATCCTTTTGAGGTCACTCTGGATGGCAGCACAATCCTCTGGTCTATCAGCCATTACCCCCAGTTTTGCGTCATCAGTACACTTGCTGAGGGTACATTCTACCCCATAAACCAGACCATTAACGAATATGTTGAAGAGGATTGTGCTCACTATTGATCCGTGGGGTAAGCTGCTAGATACTGGCTTCAAACTAGATGGTGGTCCACTGACCAGCACAGTCTGGGATGGCCATTCATGATTTAAAGAGGCTTGTACAGAAGAACTATCTACAGTGATTATCCTTAAGAAAGTTATCCTAATTTGATGTATTAAACTTGCATGACATTTTGTAATATCTAGGCCTAAATACATCCATTAAGATTTTATGAACTTCAGAACACAATAAGGACAGGAATGGGCAATAGTAGGTTAGTAGTTTTCCCACAGTATTTACATTCATTTAACTTTGACTGTAAAGTAAACTTCAGATTGATGTCTGAAGACCTATGAAATCAAAACATTTTTAAGATCTTATATTTGCATTTCCATTATTCAAATATATTTATCTTTTCTAGTGACTCTGTATATTCTGAGTGAAAAAATTTACATACAAGATGAACTGCATCAAAATTAAATTCAGTTCTTGTTGGAGATTTAGTAGTCTAATGGCCATTAGTAGTCTAGTGGCCATATTTAGACTGATATCTGAAAATAGTCTGATGTTAATTTAAGCCTTGCGGAGTCTTGAGGACAGCTTTCCAAACCTTTTCAACTGGAATACATTGTTATGACTGTAGATCAAGAAAAGCCTTCCTGACCGGAGATCTGTAATTCTAGTGAATAACTTTGACTAAACTAAATACGAAAAAAAGGGATATTGCAGAACTATTTGGAATAACCTTTAAGAACATTACCCATGAGATAAAACTATACATCTGTTTAAAACATGAACATGTATTCTACATGTACCAAAGCTTCCCTTTAGTCAGAGAAATTACCTTTTTGGAATAAAAGCAAAACTAGCTTCTTTGTCATTTTTTCCCTTCATGTTGTAGGGTGTTTTTTATTTTTGTTGTTTGTTTCTTTGTTTAATTATTTTAATCTCTAATGACTGCTAAAGATTAGAAAAAGCCTTCATGCCTGAAAACAAATTTTACTGAGACTCCAGAGATACTTTTTAGTTGGCTCCATTCAATCCTGTAGCATATTCTCAAAAATTTCCTGATGAAATCTAATGTCCTGTTTGACACAGGAAAAAAATAAATAATAAAAAAAAAGAGCAATGGCTGAAAATATATTTATAAAAGAGTTACCACTACAATATATCTCAAAGTCAGTAAAAGGCATAAAATAAGATTAAGCATTTGCCTCCCTGCTTTATCTGGAAGATCAAAATCTATTTAAACCTTTTTCCAAGCTAGATGGTTCTCCTTGCAGAAAGAGTTGGGAGGTTACAGAGAAGAAAAAATTCTAGGACTCTAAGTGAATTTGATCAAGAAGAGTTCTGTCTACCATTCACAATTATAAATAACATATCATAGAATCATAGAATCATAGAATATCCTGAGTTGGAAGGGACCCATAAGGATCATCAAGTCCAACTCCTGGCACCGCACAGGTCTACCCAAAAGTTTAGACCATGTGACTAAGTGCACAGTCCAATTGCTTCTTAAATTCAGACAGGCTTGGTGCAGTGACTACTTCACTGGGGAGCCTGTTCCAGTGTGTGACCACCCTCTCAGTGAAGAACCTCTTCTTGATGTCCAGTCTAAACCTCCCCTGCCTCAGCATTACACCGTTCCCGTGGGTCCTATCACTGGTGATTACGGAGAATAGGTCAGCGCCTGCCTCTCCACTCCCCCTCGTGAGGAAGTGGTAGACTGCGATGAGGTCTTCTCTCAGCCTCCTCTTCTCCAGGCTGAACAGGCCAAGTGACCTCAGCCACTCCTTATACGTCTTACCCTCTAGTCCCTTCACCATCTTCATTGCCCTCCTCTGGACACTCTCCAACAGTTTAATGTCCCTTTTGTACTGTGGTGTCCAGAACTGCACACAGTACTCGAGGTGAGGCCGCACCAATGCAGATACATATATATTATACATATATTCCATGTAATTCTTATAGTATACATTTTTCATTGGAGCCACTGCTGGTGGTGCTGTCCGCCCTTCTGATTTCCTCAGACCTTGGCTCCAAAGTATTCTATGCCTAGATCAGGTTGCCCAGTGCCTCATCCAACCTGGTCTTGAACAGGTGTTCAAGGTGTTCATCTCTCTGGCGATGGGGCATCCACAGCATCCACAGCTGCTCTGGGCAATCTGTTCCAGTGCCTCACCACCCTCTCAGTGAAGAATTTCCTCATAATACAAATCTCCTTTCTTTTAGTCTTAAACCATTCACCTTTGTCCTATCATTATCTGCCTGAGTGAAAAGTTGTTCTCCATTTTTTTTATAAGCCCTCTTTAAGTATTGAAAGGCCACTGGGAGGTGTCCCTGGAGCCTTCTCTTTTTCAGACTGAACAGCTGGAGGTCTCTCAGCCTTTCTTCATAGGTAAGGTGCTCCAGCCCTCTGATCAACTTCATGGCCTTCCTCTCTTCTAAATGATCAACATCCTTCTTGTGCTGCGGACCCCGGACCTGGACACAGTACTCCAAGTGGGGCCTCACAAGGGCAGAATAGAGGGGGACAACATCACAACTTAACAGTACTGTTTCGTTTATCTTAAGAATACTGAAAGAATGAAACCATCTTTGGTAGGAAGTCACCAGAAGCCTACCTTATTTTAGATATCTAGAGTGCAGACACCTATAGATGAATAAGTGGTCCAGAATTCCCTTAACGACAGACACTTGCAGGGCAGAGTAAATCTCATCTTAATATTGATTTAAAAATTGATTTAAAGAAGTTACCTTTTTCTTTTCAGTTGAGTGGCACACTAACATGCTTATCTAAATCTTAATTTACTTGTACAGTTCATTACTTTTATAGAAACTTTCCATCCCACACAAGACGCATATTGATTCAGTTTTTGACTTACTGAGTTGTATATATTTTTAAATGAAATTCTTCTAGTTATGAGCAACAATATAGTGCATCTTGGTTCTGCTCATATGATAGACTATTGCTGATAGACTTCTATCCTAATTAAGTGGAAATAGAAGTTCTTAAAGTATATCCTACAACAGAAGAATCCTTAAAGTTAGAGTGACTAAATTAAACAATGTTCTTTTTAAATCTTAATGAGAAAAATTCTCATTTGTGTATATAAAAATGATTGTATCTATTTAAATCACTTGAAAAAAATTATCTTTATAATATAAATGTTGTTTGTTGAAGGTGATTAATTGCTTAGTGCAATCCAAAATTAAACATTCGTCAGTTTGAAATTTTTGCTTCAGTTGGTGGTAGGCTCTGTGGGACCTTATTGTAACCGTAGCAATGTTGGTTTTTTGTTTGTTTGTTTGTTTAATATTGATTTAAAAGATCATTAAAGATATTTTCAGCAAAGGGAAATGAAAAGAACATAGACATTAGATTCTTCATAAATCAAGATTAATCATGCAATGCATTTCAATTAAAAATAAAACAAACTTTCAGAGTTTTAAGCTTCACTGCTCAGGATGAGGGTACATGTGTACTTAAGGTTTTTTGCTTATTTGTTTGTTTCCTTTCTTTTTGAATTAATTGAATATACAGTACTGTATTTCCTCTGAGTATATAATGTGATTGCATTTTTTTTCTCAATGCTTATTTAATTGATAATGGAAATGGCTATTATATTTTAATTTTCCCATGTTTTGTTTGTTTGTTTGTTTCTCTTGTATTGTTTTGCATTTATGACAAAACATTCATCTGATATAATTAGAAGCACTAGGTGTTACTGAAATTACTGAGATCTTATATTTTTGGAGATACCTGACACTCTAGGTTTTACAGCTGCCCTGACTGCATCACTAATGCACAGAGGAATAATCGTTAACTGTCAAGAACACAATGTAATTCTAATCATATTCCATCAATGACATGTGTTTTACATTGTTAAATCATTTTGTCTGAAAAACAAAGGCTCAGAATGGAATATAAAAAGCTTGTTCTTTCTGGTTCTTTGCATTATTCATAGATACAGTACCTTGTCAGCACTTAGGGTGTAATCAAAACATAAATGATGTACGAATTTTTTGTGTTCAAACTGCTCGTAGAATGTTCCTAAGTTACACAATGCATTGCATAGTCTTTTTTATTGTCAGTATAAAATTTTAACTATGCATGTCATAAGTTCTGTAAAAGCAAGACTGTCTGCTGTTTTCTTCATATTTTCTAGTTCAAAAGGATGAGTTGAAATTAAAGAAAAAAAAAAGAAAAAAGAAAACAGAAAACAAAAGTCAACAAGATGTTTTTATTCTTTACCATTTTATCTCATTCATACTCATTATGATGTTGCATGGTATAAATTGATATCATTTTCAAACTAACTCTCTTAAGCACTGTTTGAGGTTTTCACAGATAAATAACATCATGAATAAATACAAAAATGCCATGACAGTCTTTTTATGTGCAGTGAATAAAAGGATTATGAAAATTGACTTCTGGATTCTAACAACTTGGAGTTTCTATGTATTGAAAGCTGAAGAAAAAAAGAAGTTGAGATTCTGGAGAAATTGTGAAGTAGAAAAAAATTAAAATAAAGAACCAAACCAAAATACACACACACACAAAAAGCACACACACACAAAATGCGCACACACAAAATGTGCACATACACACACACACACACACAAATTATCATTCAACAAAAAGAAAAATAAAAAAATAAAGAGGATGCAATGGTTTACAATTGAAAATGTGGGAAGAGATGTTAAAATGTTTATTTTCCCCTTGGATGTCTGGATTACAGAAAAATATTACTCCTGGTGGCTTGCTTAGTGCCTTCAAAACTTTTAAGCATGAACATATAATCAACAAGTTTCTTTCAGTATTTTTTATAATTTTATTTGGGGAAACTTTAGGGGAATAAAAGAAAATGTAACTGGGAAACTTAGAAACACCTTCCACTTTAACTGAAGCTATAACAGAATACTGCTTCTCGTAAGAAAATTGCCCCCATGCATAAAATGAACAAAATTTATGAATTTTGCTGAGATTTTACTTCACTGAGTTAAGAGAATTAAGAGGAATATTGGCTTTCTGATGGCTCATTACACTAGACTAGATACTATGTTTTTTGTCCTTTTCCCAGGCAAACAACTGAATATGATTTTCAGCTGTGAAGTTTCATAACTTGTAATGTCCACAGTTCAAAATATTTTCAAATTAAATAGACAGTTAAATGCACTCTTGTTTTTTTGCCTTTCTTACTCTGAAGCATTTTGGTAAAACATCTGATAACAAGCTTTTGATGAGAAATATCATTTATTTTGGAAAACCTGTCTAAAACCACAACTTTTTGACAGCAATCAGACACAAACAGAATCACAGAATGGTTGAGTGTTGCTGCTGGCAACACTCTACCAAATGCACCCCAGGATACCGTTGGCCTTCTTGGCCACAAGGGCACACTGCTGACTCATGGTCAGCCTGCTGTCCACCAGGACTCCCAGGTCCTTCTCTGCAGAGCTGCTCTCCATCAGGTCAGCCCCCAGCCTGCACTGGTGCTTGGGGTTATTCCTCCCTAGGTGCAGGACCCTGCACTTTGTTGAACTTCATGAGGTTCACACATATATATAAAATCTGTACTTGGCTTTCTTTAGTATTAATTTTCCTTTATCATTTTAGTCCAGATTGGACTAGATAAAGTACAAAGATAGAACTAAAGAACACTTCATTGTCTTACAAGTTCACACATGCAAGATGAGTGTTGGAACTACTTGATTCCACATAGACAGGTTAATTCAAGAGACCATATTAAGTCAGCATGTGATATCATCAAACTAGCATCCTACTTGTTGTCAAGACTTTTCATAGAAGATCAGAGATATTTTTTGAAGTATTTGGGGAGTGTCTCAAATGTGAGAGAATGTTTTAAAAAAGATAATGGTCAGCAATTGAGAATGATCTTCTGGAGATTGGAGTCAAGGTAATAATAATGAATAAGAGAAGATACAGAGGGTACCACAAAATATTGAAGGCGCTAAGCACCTTGATTTAAGCATGGAAAGAGATGGGGAATGGGGAGTTTCAAAAGGATGAGTAATATAGTCAAGGATACGGACAATTAAAGTTTTTGTATAGTGGTCTGATTTGTAGTTGACAGGGTGAGAACAAAGATGTTTTACATGTCACTAATTAATACAATATTCTGGATAGAGTTTAAATGCTTTGTGTACAAAACAATCTTACCTAAGAAATATTATTCAGTCTAGAACTGAGACCTCCCTGGGAAAATACTTCCACTACTGCAATAGCAAAAGGCTGTTTGGCATCATATCTGCCACATTTTAGTGAAAAGAAGACAGCTCTAACTCATCAGATGCCCATCTTCAGAAAAAGACTAGACAGACTGGCTCCTAAGATGACACAGGTGCCTAGCTTCTACCACTTCTCTACTTAACCAGTGAAGAATGATAGTCATCTAATATGGTAACTCTGAGTCAGAAGAACCTGTGATTGATTTTGTAAGTCCTCGTATTAAGAGGCTTTAGTCATTCCACTTAGGTTAGATGCCCAATTTATAGGAACATCTGAGGTGCCCAGATTGTGGATTTCAGCCAAAATTCTGAACACAGTCAATATACCTAATGGAGCCACTTTTCCATAAGCTTTTCTTGACCATGTTATCTACATAAATACCCCTGGAATATCCAAACCACTTGTGAAAGTCTGGGAAATATGACACGAGACTTATAGAAAAGCCACGTCCCTGTAGGCTAGCACTTGGAAATCAGAGATATGACAGGAAATCTCAGATATCTTTAGACACATATGGCTGGGCAACTGAATTGAGTGCTATTTCTTTTAAAAGCTTTAGCCACCATGGTCATACATAATTGTTCTTAAAATAAATAAAATAAAATAAAATAAAATAAAATAAAATAAAATAAAATAAAATAAAATAAAATAAAATAAAATAAAATAAAATAAATAAAATAAATAATAAAATAAATTAAAAAATCCTCTGTCTGCCACTGCTTGACCCTTTGTAATAGCAGGTGTGTTAGTGGGCTGAATTTTCACAGAACACTGACAGTAATGTTCTGGGGGATCTTGTCTCTCTGTGATCTCTCCACATCTCTTTTTCTCAACAGAACTGTAGTAGCACAACTTTCAAATGTAATTAGAATAGAATAGAATAGAATAGAATAGAATAGAATAGAATAGAATAGAATAGAATAGAATAGAATAGAATAGAATAGAATAGAATAGAATAGAATAGAATAGAATAGAATAGAATAGAATAGTTCAGCCAGAAGGGACTTTTGAAGGTCATATATTCCAATCACCTGACCAATTCAAGGATAACCAAAAGTTAAAGCACACTACTGAGGGCATTATGCTAATGCCTCTGATAGGCATGGGGCATCAACCACCTTTCTAGGAAGCCTGTTCCAGTGTTTGACCACCCTCACATACAGAAATTTTTCTTAATGTACAATCTGAACACCCCTAGCACAGCTTTGTGATGTTCCCTCACATCATGTCATTGGTTACTAGGGAGAAGTAACCACCTCCCTCTCTGCTTCCACTCCTCAGGAAGCTGCAGAGAGCAGTGAGGTTGCCTCTCAGACTCCTCTTCTCCAAACTAGAAAACACCTTCCCTTCCACCAGCTTTGTTGCCTTCCTCTGGTCCTTCCTTGTATATGTTAAAACTTCTGTACTGTTAATGACTAATTGCTAAAAACACAACAGTGTTTAAGCTAACACTGCAGGGTCAATACTTTTGTTAGTGAAACAGATTAAAACCTAGGGTTTCCATCTGATAAACTTAACTTACATGTCTGGAGTAAAATAAAGCTTGGAACAAGCTATGCGTGTCTGAAGAAAATACCCTTCATATTGTGTTTAAAAGTGAATATAAGATGGGCAAGTTATTTAAAAGGAGAAAGTGCTAAATCTAAAACACATTGCAAGGAAATTTTAATAAAAATAAAATACCAATGCATTTAATTATATGCAAATAAAATACATTTCAACCTCGAAGCAACGTTTACTTTAAATTAATTGAATATGACATGGAAGAAGAATTTAATTCAATAGAAAAAATCTTACTTCGATTTGGGACCTTCTTTCAGAAGCTATGTATTACTGGTGTAAGGCAATTTTCTCTTCAGCATATTTACAGGAAAAGTACAAATATGTTTAATGGCAATGGCATGTTTCACTTAAGCAGTGTTAACAGAGACATATTTAGTGCTAGCTAATGAAAGCAAGCTAAATAGTATTGCTCCCACTGTACTTGGTGGTAGCGTGCTAAGGAACAGCAAAGATTTTAATATATACAGCAGATAGAAACATTCAAAATAGCCCTGGCCCCATTGGTATCAATTTCAGATTTCTTAGTGAAAAATACTATTACAGTGCATAATTCAAAATTTGTTTCTTATGCAGAACATTGGAATAATTTTGAAATAACAGTGAACGTGTTAATAAGTCTTAATTTTTCAGAATACTGGAAGACTGGGGGTAGATTAGGAGAAACAGTCTATCTGTTATGTTAAAAGTAGAAGGGAAAACTAACTAACAAAATAAATAAATAAAAGTCATGAGATTAAATAAAATAGATGGAAAATGGAAATGTGTAGAGATGGAAATGGAAATTTTCCAATGGAAATGTAGAGGTTTTAATATAAGGTTGTAGAATCTACCTTCTGATTTACTAATACACAGAATCAATGTTATTCTTGTATACGGAATTGCTCAACCCTGCTTCCTATGAAAAAAAAAAATAATAAATAATAAATAATCAGTGTTATGGTGTACTCTGAAGTATTTCTTTCCATCTATTGAGAGACACAAAATACAAGTGAAATGTTATATTGTTTGGAAGGACAAGCTGTAATTATCTTGCTGTGCTGTAGAAATAATGCAAATAAATGTTCATGGCAGGAAATTGCTAACTAGTCACTGTCTGAACTGCGTGTCTGTTTACTATGAGTGATTTGTTTTTCAGTTCAGTACTCTGTTACCTTGTATTTAAAATTTAATGGTAATTGTAAACAAATATTTATACTTCATGTCTGTCTATAAATATGTATCTCTGTAGATTTATGCACACAGATATAGGGTACCTGAGACTTCGGAAGTATTCTGTACTAAATGTCAGTTTTCTTAAAATTGAAAGACTTGTGCACCTGGGATCTTTCAGGAAAAAACAAACAAACAAACAAACAAAAAGCTTGAATTAACGTTCAAAGTAAATTAATTAAAGCACCCTGAGTCATTTTGTAGCTTAATTAAGTCACTTAATAAATTTAGATAAATTGAATTTCTTTTGATATGCGCTTAATCTGGTTTACATAATTCATTTTAGATTTCCAATTTTAGTTAGTTTGAATTTATTTTCCTGAGTGTGTGGCACTATTTACAATATATGTTAATACCTGAAGAGAGGATGAAAAGAAGATGTAGCCATGCTCTGTTCAGTGGTGTGCAGTGACAGGACAAGAGGCAATGGGCACAAACAGGAATACAAGAGGTTCTGCCTAAACATCAAAAAGCACTTTTTTACTGTATAGGTGATGAAACACTTGCACAGGTTATCCAGAGAATCTCTCTCCTTGGAGATCTTCAAAAACCACGTGGACATTGTCCTGGGCAACTGTCTAAGTGTCCCTGCTTGACCAAGGCACTTGGGCCAGATGACATCCAGAGGTTCATTTCAACCTCAGTCATTCTGTGATTTTGTCCCTGTTGCCCAAAAACATCTAAAGAGTAAACTGAAGATCTGCCTATAGCACAGATGGGTGTAACTGTGCTAGTTTTAAGCCAATGAGCATAGGTAGTTCCCCTTCAAAATTATGAACAAAATTGTTGAGAATGTGCAGTTCATTTCATTATTTTTTTTTTTTAACATTAGAATCATAGAATCATAGAATGGCCTGGGTTGAAAAGGACCATCTAGCTTCCACCCCCCTTCTCTGGGCAGGGTTGCCAACCACTAGAGCAGGCTGCCCAGAGCCACATCCAGCCTGGAATACAGGCTCATATAGACTCATTATAGCCTGGAATATAGGCTCAGTAGACTCATTCATTAAGAATTTCACAGTTAATACTACCAATGAGCATTAATATCAGTCTCATTAACATTTTACAAAAGAAAAGTATTATACATTCTAAATTTATTTCATATTTGAAGGTCAAAATATTTTAAGTTTAGAGGTACTTAAAATTGTATTTAAAGTTTCTACAGGATTCAGATATATTTAGCCACAGTAGTCCTACTGTGGTTTTTTTTGTTGTTGTTGTTTGCTTTTTTTTGTTTTTTTTTTTGTTTGTTTGTTTATCACTAATTCCTAATAAAATTTCATCACAGGTTAGAAAATATATATACTGAGAAAATGTTGAGTTTACAAAAATAACAAATATCTGTTGTTGTTTTTTTCCTCATTACTTTAGTAAATCCAGTTAACTGTTGATGTTGTTTGCATGCTTTTTTCACTCATGTATGATACTGAGACTGATTATTTGTTTACAAATGTTCCTTAGAGAGGTGTTCTAAAAATATGTAAAGAAAGCTCAGATACTTCCAGTAAATCTTATGTGACCATCTGTCCAAACAGCTTTTGTAGTTTTCAAGTTTTTCTAACCTGATTCAGTCTCATTTTCTCAATAATGATTCATCTATCAAAATCCCCATGCTACTAAATGTCCCAAACTCTCTTCCTTGCTTTGGTTGTGAGGTATGACATCTACCTTGTGAGAGAAGATTTTGCAGTCTGGTAATTTGTCCTTATAATGAGGGCTTTAACTTTACTTAATTTTCGCCCTTGATTAATTGCCATTGATTATCATATCTGACCTCTGGCTGCTGCTCCAGAGGTGAAGCTCTCCTGTAACCTGTGTGCCAGATTTTCCAGTCTCATGGATGTCCTGAATGCTCAGAAAATTTCATATGGCACTAGATGAATATGCGTGAGAAGCCAAATATCTCTCTTCTAAAACAGATTATCCCAGCAACTTAGACACAAAATTTAGAATGAGACATAAACCTTACATGCTCATTTATGGTCTTTTATACTTATATATGCAATGGGAGAATAGGGTGGCTACCAGAGATTTGGACATGATTTTGTGTATGAATTCTATTGCTGACTTCAGAATGAATGCTTGACTAATTTAACTACTCTAAAATTAAATTCAAAATAGGAATTTTGAATATGAAAATATACTATTTGAATCTGAAAATATACTATTCATAGTCTGATATAGTTATAAATGAAAAGGGAAGGGGAAGGGGAAGGGGAAGGGGAAGGGGAAGGGGAAGGGGGGAAGGGGAAGGGGAAGGGGAAGGGGAAGGGGAAGGGGAAGGGGAAGGGGAATGGAGGGGAGGGGAGGGGAGGGGAGGGGAGGGGAGGGGAGGGGAGGGGAGGGGAGGGGAGGGGAGGGAAGGGAAGGGAAGGGAAGGGAAGGGAAGGGAAGGGAAGGGAAGGGAAGGGAAGGGAAGGGAAGGGAAGGGAAGGGAAGGGAAGGGAAGGGAAGGGAAGGGAAGGGAAGGGAAGGGAAGGGAAGGGAAGGGGAAGGGAGGGGAGGGGAGGGGAGGGGAGGGGAGGGGAGGGGAGGGGAGGGGAGGGGAGGGGAGGGGGGAGGGGAGGGGAGGGGGGGGAGGGGAGGGGAGGGGAGGGGAGGGGAGGGGAGGGGAGGGGAGGGGAGGGGAGGGGAGGGGAGGGGAGGGGAGGGAGGGGAGGGGAGGGAGGGGAGGGGAGGGGAAGGGAAGGGAAGGGAAGGGAAGGGAAGGGAAGGGAAGGGAAGGGAAGGGAAGGGAAGGGAAGGGAAGGGAAGGGAAGGGAAGGGAAGGGAAGGGAAGGGAAGGGAAGGGAAGGGAAGGAAGGGAAGGGAAGGGAAGGGAAGGAAGGGAAGGGAAGGGAAGGGAAGGGAAGGGAAGGGAAGGGAAGGGAAGGGAAGGGAAGGGAAGGGAAGGGAAGGGAAGGGAAGGGAAGGGAAGGGAAGGGAAGGGAAGGGAAGGAAGGGAAGGGAAGGGAAGGGAAGGGAAGGGAAGGGAAGGGAAGGGAAGGGAAGGGAAGGGAAGGGAAGGGAAGGGAAGGGAAGGGAAGGAAGGGAAGGGAAGGAAGGGAAAGAATAAAAGAAAAGAAAAGAAAAGAAAAGAAAAAAGAAAAGAAAAGAAAAGAAAAGAAAAGAAAAGAAAAGAAAAGAAAAGAAAAGAAAAGAAAAGAAAAGAAAAGAAAAGAAAAGAAAAGAAAAGAAAAGAAAAGAAAAGAAAAGAAAAGAAAAGAAAAGAAAAGAAAAGAAAAGAAAAGAAAAGAAAAGAAAAGAAAAGAAAAGAAAAGAAAAGAAAAGAAAAGAAAAGAAAAGAAAAGAAAAGAAAAGAAAAGAAAAGAAAAGAAAAGAAAAGAAAAGAAAAGAAAAGAAAAGAAAAGAAAAGAAAAGAAAAGAAAAGAAAAGAAAAGAAAAGAAAAGAAAAGAAAAGAAAAGAAAAGAAAAGAAAAGAAAAGAAAAGAAAAGAAAAGAAAAGAAAAGAAAAGAAAAGAAAAGAAAAGAAAAGAAAAGAAAAGAAAAGAAAAGAAAAGAAAAGAAAAGAAAAGAAAAGAAAAGAAAAGAAAAGAAAAGAAAAGAAAAGAAAAGAAAAGAAAAGAAAAGAAAAGAAAAGAAAAGAAAAGAAAAGAAAAGAAAAGAAAAGAAAAGAAAAGAAAAGAAAAGAAAAGAAAAGAAAAGAAAAGAAAAAGAGAAAAGAGAAAAGAAAAAAAAATGAAGAACTAAGGATTCCAGGGAGAGCTGGCATGATACAGAATAACTGTAACAATATCAGGGATCTTTTTGACCCTTCCTAGCCTTTTCTTTTTTGGGTGAACCTTGAAGTTATTTGTAATAGTATTATATTGTTTATAATAGCATTATATTGTAGATTTTGGATAGGAGTTATTTTCAGCTGTGTGACACATTGGAATCAGATTTCTGAAGATAGTTTCATTTCTTCTACAGGTCTGTCATTGCAAGGGAAGAACTTTACTAATGAAACAGAGATTTCTGATGCATCGCTATTTCCTAAAGAAGAAGATGAACTGACAAGAGCATGTTATTTGCCATTTATTTCCTCTACGGTCTATAAGGAAAGTCTTTGAAACTGTCCTCTTCATGATACCAACTGACAAATCTTTAGGCTTCATTGTGTCATACCCTAGGAGGAGAGAGGGAGAAAGGTGGGTGGAAGTCATCTTTCTATATTAGGGTTATGGTGATAACAGAAAAGCCTGGACTTAGGCACCTGGATCTTATGTCTCCACCCAACAACAATCATGTTATTTACTTTAGCTGATGACTTTAAAAGTTTGAGATTTGTGTTTGCTGCTTTGTTTTCTATATAGGAGCCCATAAATGCCTAGTTCAGCAAATTTGTTGCAACCTTTAAATTGTTCAGTTATGACCATGACCAGTCTACATCCCATTTGATCTAAATGACTTTAATTTTTCTGGTAATAGTTGTTCTTCTGGATTCAAGATGGTATATGATTGTAATCACCTTTCAGAGATCAGCTTTGGTTTAAAAATATATAAAACAGTATACCTCTGGCTTCATTTTATGTAGATTACTACTGTAGTATTCTAAATATCTCGTGCCTTAAATATTTCAGAGTGTAACATTGCTGAGGTTGTCTCATTTGTGTTAATATGTGTTTTCATGGGGAGGCATATATGTTAATACAAAATTTGATGGACTCAGTGATCAAATCCCAACTTTGTCTACTTATTCTGACAAGATTTTAGTTTGCATTTGTACATAGAAGAGAAGAAGAAGTAGCTTGGTGACATTTTAAACCACAAGACCAACTGCTGCTTCTCACTGGGGAAGGAAAGTATGAGGAATAACCCTACATATGACAGTAGCAGTACCAAACAGCTCTGCATAGAGATAGAAGATGAGCTATCTGAGAGTTTAAGTGAGGTTTAGAGAATAGTCCAATCCAGTTTATTGTGATTACCTGCTATAGAAGAGCTGAGCAGGACAGATAAAGCCTTCAGATATGGGGGAAAAGACTCATGTTTGCAAGCCCTTATCCTTATTACATGGACAACCCGGCAGGACACAAGCAATCTAGGAGGTTTCTGTGGTGCACTGATGACAACTGCCTGACATCAGTTGATCAACGAGCCAATGAGGGGAGACATTCTGCCGGACCTCGTATCTACCATCAAGGAAGCACTGGGCAGAGATGAGAAGATCCAAAGCAGCCTCGTATTTACCATGAGAGGGGGATCCTGAAAGGAGGGAGTAAGGCAAAAAGCAGGATCTCAGTCCTGAATTTCATGAGAGCACACTTCAATTATCCTTGAACAGGACCCCTGAATGGGATTCATTTGGGGAATAATCATGAAGGATACAGTCCTAGAAAGAAGAGCTGTATGGAGCAGCTAGTTGAATTTTATGGATTAAGAACCGTCCATCTTGATGAGCAAAAATCAAATAAATAGCTGGGCACCCCGGCCTGTGATGGCAGCTCCCGGAGCAGGTGGGGGTCTTCAGCCTCCAGCCCCTGGGGTGGGAGCGCTGTGTGTCTCCAAAACTGCTGCTGGGGAACAGGATTGAGTGAGGCAAGTGAGGGGCTCTGTCCTGGCAGCTGGAGCAGGGCTGCAGGTCACAGCCTGCGTGCCTGGTGCCAGCTGCTGGGGGCAGCGTCTGTGTCTGCCCCAAACCAGGTGTGCATGGTGTGTGCACGTGCATTCACTGGCAAACCCCACGGTGGAGCAGCTGGTGAGTGGGGGACCTGTTGGGCAGGTGAGAGGGGTTGGGATGTGGGCAGAGGTGCTGGCTGGGCACATAGGCCATGCCAGTGCTCCAGGCACCCATGAGTGGTCGTGTGTGGTGGGCCTGAAGGACTGTGTGTGTGCCTGCACCAGGGAGGTGCTGTCTGTGCCAGCCAGAGGGAAGGAGGGGACCACACCAGCCTGCACTGGTGTGGTGTGCGAGCCCTGCATGTGGACACTGCTGAAGGCAGCACCTTGTCTGTGGCAATCTGTGTAGCTGGCCATGGTCTAATCAATTAAATTAGTTAAATTAATTAGTTACATTCTTATCCTTAAGAATATTCCTGAAATCTGTCATCTCAAGCATATGCTTCAGTTATTGTTATTATTATTTTCCTGATACTGTCTATTGGGTATCTTTTCATTTAATTCTTTCTAATCATTCTTAGTCTACCTGCAAGTTACATTTGCTGTGCCTTGTGAAACTAAAACAATGGGCTAAGAATGCTTCCATGAAAAAAAAAATACAGTTCATGGCATACATTGTACTTGTATTTTGCAGCACAAAACATCAGAGAAACTTTTATGCAACAGCTCTTTTGTTGTTGTTGCTGTTTTGTTTGTCTGTTTTCTGGATTAAATAAGGTGAATAGGGCACAAAATCCACTTATTATGTGGAATAAAAGTGGAAACTGATTTTCAAAACAGATGTCCAGGGGTTGTGAAGGGCACCACAGTACCATCTAAACTGAAGAAATTTATTGCTAAATTCAAGGATCTCCTACCAGAGCATGTAGCTCCTATACTAGACTCGATCCTACATTTGCACCATTCCCTTCATTCCTACAGGTTGACTTAATCCTCAGTTTACACAATGGACCAAGAATCAGAGAACACACCAGAAGTCATTCAAGATATACTCCCATATTTATCATGCAATCAGTGTAAATTCTTCAGACATTTTGAGACTTCATTCTATTTGTCAATAGACCAGTATCAGTTCATGCAAATGTAGATCCTGGATCTTTTTCTTCCAGATTCTCCTGATGGCAATGATCTAGGATTATTCTGAGTGTTGTAAGTAATTAATTATTCTCTCATTGGAAAGTCTGATAAAACCTCTGAACATTATTTTATTATTTTATAAATCCTTAAATATGTCTACTGTCATCTTTAGTGGACAGTTTATTAATCTGGATGGGATACACTACATGTTTATATAATTTTTTAATGGTATGACTTTATTCAGTGCAATGTGTCACTATGATGTAACAGTGCTTTAATACAGTATAAGCCATTTGTGAGCTTGTGAAATGAAATGATTGTATTAGGTTTTTGTTATTTAAAATCAAATATGTTTAGTAATAGTTCCATTTTTTCCTAAAGATGTATGTAAGCTTGGTAAGCTCTCTTTTTGTGTGAATTGGATTTAAAAGTTAATCTCTTTCAAAAAGTTAACAGATATGAAGGCTTGAGCTAAGTCAGAGCTCATAGTGGCTCCTGACTTCCACAGTATTGTACAAATCTGGCTACAGCAACAGCCAGACTAGAATCCAAAGAAGAGTCTCCCTTCTGTAGATATATTAAGCATCGGGAATGAAATGCATCAGTTCTGGTAACGACAGACATGGAGAAGGCTGAGGTACCCAGCAACTTCTTTGCCTCAGTCTTCACTGCTAGTCAGGCTTCCCATGTGTTTCATTTCCCTGAACCCATACATGGAGGCTGGGGTGGTAAGTCCCACCCACTATAAGTGAAGAGCAGGTTTGAGACCACCTGATGAAACTAAACAAGTCTATGGGGTCTGATGACATCCATCCCAGGGTCCTGAAGGAATTGGCTGATGTAGTTTCCAAGCTGATGTAGTTGCCAAGCCTCTCCTGGCATATGGTGAAGTCCCTGGTGACTGGAAAGAGGGAAACATCACCCCAATTTTTTTAAAGGGTATAAAGGAGGACTCAGGGAACTACAGACCAGTAAGCCTCACCTCTGTGCCTGGCAAGACATGAAAAAGATCCTTCTGGAAGCAATGTCAAGGCACGTGCAAGACAAAGAGGTGATCCAAGGCAGCCAGCATGGCTTCACCAAGGGCAACTTGTGACTGACCAATATGGTGGCCTTCTACAATGGAGTGACAGCATCTGTTGACAAGGAAAGACCTACCAACGTCATGTACTTGGACTTCTGTAAAGCCTTTGACACTGTCCCACATGACATCCTGGCCTTCAAAGTGGAGAGAGATGGATTTGATGGGCGGGCCATTCAGTAGAAAAGGAGTTGGCTTGAAGGTCCCATTCAGAGAGTGGTGGTCAATGGCTCTATGTCAAAGTGGAGGCCAGGGATGAGTGGTGTCCCTCAGGGGTCTGTCCTGGGACCTGTACTGTTTAATGTCTTTATCAAAGACATAGAGAGTGGGATCAAGTACACCCTCAGCAAGTTTTGTAAATGACACCAAGCAGAGTGATACAGTTGATACAACAGAAGGAAGGGATGCCATCCAAAGGGACCTGGAAAAGATTGAGAAGTGGGCCCACGTTAACCGAATGAGGTTCAACAAGACTAAGTGCAAGGTCCTGCACCTGGGCTGGGGCAATCCCTGACGTGTACAGTTTGGGAGAAGATCTCATTGAAAGCAGCCCTGCAGAGAAGGTGGATGAAAGGTCAACATGAGCCAGCAGTGTGCGCTTGCAGCCCAGAAGGCCAACTGCATCCTGGGCTGCATCAACAGAAGAGTGGCCAGCAGATCGAGGGAGGTGATTGTCCCCCTCTACTCTGCCCTTGTGAGGCCCCACTTGGAGTACTGCGTCCAGGTCTGGAGCCCCCAGCACAAGAAGGTTGTTGTTCTGTTAGAACGTGTCCAGAGGAGGGCTACAAAGATGATCAGGGGGTTGGAGCACCTCTCCTATGAAGAAAGGCTGAGAGCTGGGAATGTTCAGCCTAAGGAAGAGAAGGCTCTGGGGTGACATCATTGTGGCCTTTCAGTACTTAAAGGGGACTTATAAAAAAGATTGAGAATGACTCTTTGTTCAATCAGATATTGAGAGAACAAGGGGGAATGGTTTTAAACTAAAAGAGGGGAGATTTAGAATAGAGGTTAGGAGGAAATTCTTCACTCAGAGGGTGGTGAGGTACTGGAACAGCTTGCCCAGAGAGGCTGTGGATGCCCCAGCCCTAAAGGTGTTCAAAACCAAGCTAGATGAGGCCCTGAGCAACCTGATCTAGTGGGTAGTGTCCCTGCCTGTGGCTGGGGCGTTGGAACTAGACAATCTTTAAGGTCCCTTCCAACCCAAGCCATTCTATGATTCTATGATTCTGAGTTCCAGCTGGGTTGACTATTATCCTTAAGCACTCAGTATACTTTATAATGTCAATGTAGAGATATCTTTTTGATCATCAGCAATCGAAAAGAAGAAACTTGCCTAGTCTTAACACATCCAGATACTTTAGTTCTTAGGCAAAGAAGTGTTTGTTACATACTATTCCTGTCTTCTTCAGTAGTGCTCCCAAAAATGCTTATCAGATCCTTTGTATTAGTGAAGATAAATGTTAACAAACTGATATTGTTGGGGAAAATTGTTAAATGTGAAATTTGTTGCATGTGAAATCTGTACGTAGTTTTTACATATATCCCTATATAACTCTCTCTATATATAACTTTTAATGTAGACATTTTAATATATAACAAGCTTATATGTTTATTTTATATATTAAGTATTATTATATAAAATTAAGTATTTATTTTATATATTAGGTATATAAAATATCATACTTGATGGAAATTTACAACTTTTTGGTTTTATTTGCCCCAGATGCAGATGGTAAACACAACCTGACCTGCATATGAGGCATAGCAAATTTCAAGATACTCTAAGGATGCAGATTTTCAGAGTAGTCAAGTTATTTTTCAAACTGCAAACCCCTCTTGCTCATAATTATAACGAAACTTATGCTTTGCATAATACAATAATATCCAACTGGTTGTGTGAGGCTTAAACTGTTCATATAATCCCTGATTTAGAATTTGCCTACTCTGTGTCTGCTGGCTCTAAGCAAACCGAAGGATGCTGAGTTGTGTTTCTGATTTTATTCTCACTCTGGAACTGAATTTGCTCTTCATCTTGAGTTTTATTAATGTACTGCAAACCACTTTTTTTTTTTTTTTCTGCAAAGACTGTGAAAAACAAGGTATGTGTGTGTGGTGGGTAGTTGGGGATGGGGAAAGAAATTAAGGAAATTATTACTTTAAAGATTTCTGAATGCCAGGATGCTTCTGCTAATATAGTTATATTTCAGTTTCTAGGTAGTTCATGAGTAAGGAATTTACTTGAAATATTTTTCGTCCAATGCCACATTACTGTAATGTAAAGCTGAGCCTGGGTCTTTTACAAATTGTGAGGCTAACTGAATTTCTAGCAGTCAACAAGCAAATGAAGTGCTGTTGTGGTTTAACCCAGCCGGCAGCTAAACACCACACAGCCATTCGCTCACCCTCCCCCCTCCCTCTCTGGGATGGGGGAGAGAAACGGGAAAGTGAAGCCTGTGAGTTGAGATAAAGACAGTTTATTAAGACAGGAAAATAATAATAACAATAATAATAGTAATAATAGTATTGCTAATAATAATGTGTACGAAACAAGTGATGCACAATGCAATTGCTCACCACCCGTTGACCGATGCCCAGCCTATCCCCGAGCAGCCGGCCCCCCCACCCCGGCTAGCCACCCCTATATATTGTTTAGCATGATGTCAGATGGTATGGAATACCCCTTTGGCCAGTTTGGGTCAGCTGTCCTGGGTCTGTCCCCTCCCAGCTCCTGCTGCACCCCCAGCCTGCTCGCTGGCAGGACAGAGCGAGAAGCTGAAAAGTCCTTGGCCTGGTGTAAGCACTGCTCTGCAACAATTAAAACATCAGCATGTTATCAGCGCTCTTCACATCCTAATCCAAAACATAGCACCCTACCAGCTACTAGGAGGAAAATTAACTCTGTCCTAACTGAAACCAGGATAAGTGCTTACTACAAAAGTGCTCACCCACCATTATCTGTCAACCCTGAATCCTTGATAATATTTTCAAGCTCTAAATTTTCCCTCATGGGTCTACACACCTTGCATTTCAGTGCCACTGTATAAATGCCATGGTAGGACACTGATTGTTCACTGCCTTATCTTTGAATGATGTGCTAGATTGAGTCTGCCAGTTTTACAAACGTCATTCTACTGCTCAATAAAAAAGGTCAGTTCTCGTGTTGTTTGAAAGTAAAGATGGGTCTGTTTTTCAAAGAATCATAGAATGCTTCGGGTTGGAAAGGGCCTTAAAGACCATCTAGTTCCATCTCCCTGCCGTTGTCAGGGACACCTTCCACTAGATCAGGTTGCTCAAAGCTCCGTCCAGTCTGGCCTTGAACACTTCCAGGGATGGGGCATCCACAGCTTCTCTGGGCAATCTTGTCCAGTGCCTCACCACCCTCACAGTAAAGAATTTCTTCCTTAAATCTTATCTAAACCTGCCCTCTTTTAGTTTGAAGCCATTGCTATTTGTCCCATCACTACATTCTCTGAAAAAGAGTACCTATCCTGCTTTAGATACTGGAAGTCTACTCTAAGGTCTCCCCAGAGTCTTCTGTTATACAGGCTAAACAACCCCATCTCCCTCAGCCTGTCTTTGTAGGAGAGATGCTCCAGCCCTCTGATCATCTTTGTGTCGCTCCTCTAGACTTGTTTTTCCTTTATAGGCAGCTTTCTCCAAACACCTTTGCCTTCTAATCTCTGAATCTTTTACATTTATTCTTCACATTAATATTGAAGCCCTTATCATCTTCACATTGTAAAAGAAAAACCATTTTTTTTCTTGTCTTTGAGAAGATTACAGAATGAAATCAAATATACTGCTGAAAGTCAGTGAGGTGTTTTGCCACCAGGATTTTTCCCTCAAAATTTTACTTCTGGCCAAAGACAGAAAGCATCCAGTTAGCAATTCAAGATCTTGTTGGAATGACTGCCTAGAAACAAGGTGAGAAATAAAGAATTTAAAAAAAAAAAAAAATCCTTAAGTCTTTTATTTCTGGATAAAAAGAATGCTGAACAC
This sequence comes from Anser cygnoides, assembly GCF_040182565.1. Classification (NCBI taxonomy): domain Eukaryota; kingdom Metazoa; phylum Chordata; class Aves; order Anseriformes; family Anatidae; genus Anser; species Anser cygnoides. The sequence continues at coordinate 172,020,146 of NC_089873.1, read as the reverse complement.
TGAAGCTTCTGTTCATCTATTGCTCCGCATTAAATTCTTTGCTTTATTGTTCATAAAACATCTCAAACTCTGGTTGAAAAACAATATGAAATAATTTGTTTTAATATATTCCTTTTTAGCTTTCACTTCATTCTATTGGAGAGCTTCTTATTGTAAAAGTTATTTTGGATCAATAAAACAGAGTAAATATGAGAAAAGGGGAATTTCATTTGAACAGTCAAGCTTAACTTTGGTCGATATTTGTTTTATTAGTTATTCTTTCTGGAAAATGAAAAACAATGAAGATTTTTTACCATACATATAAAGGTACTTGATAAACTCATTGTCTAAGGCTTTGATTTTTCATGAGAATCCAATCAAATGCACTTTTAAAACATATTCTTATAGACATACTGATGAAGTTCATTTTAAGTCCAAATGGGTAAATCATTTTGTAGGTCATTTTTAACATATTGTTTATAATATACCACACTGTCTGTCCAGTATGTCTACTTCAGACCCTGTGACATTCCAATATACATGAGATCATTTCCTATTGCCTTGGGCAACATTTTATTTTTCAAAATCAACCATCTAACACATAAGAGTGTATTTCAAGCTGATTCCCTACCTTTCAGAGGTCAGCATGGTACAGTGACATTAGACTTCACTGTTCCTGGAGTGCTTTGAAATACCTGAGAAAATAAGTAGAAAATATCACTGATTTAGTTTTCTTTCCTTCCTTCCTTCATTATTTTTCTTCTTTCTTTCCTTCTTTCCTGAACTAAAATTATTTGAAAATAAAGGCAGCCTCCTTTGCTATGCTTCTGAGAGATATAAATGTTACCTGACTAGCACAATCACACATAAATTTAGAAAATACATATATATACACAATATATAAATATGATATGTATATATATGCACACAAATATGTACACATTGGGTTAGGGAGACTTATTAAAACTGTACCATTTTACTGAATGGCATAGTATTTACATTTCCTGGTGGAACTGCTGTTGCAGAAGTTTAGGAAAAAGAAATATTGAAACATGAAATGTTTCTGAGTGTTACAATGGATTTGACCCAGCCTCAAAACATTTAAATTGACTCATGACGAAAACACTAGTCTTGTGAAAGAATGCACCAGGACATTTTCAGTAGTAAAACTTTTAGTAATGTGTATGGAACTTCAGTTAATTCCATGCGTATAATAACAGATTTCAATTTTCAGATTTTATGCAATTCAGGAAGTAGAGATAGAAAAGACAGCAAATCCTAATTTCCCATATTCTTTATTCTTTCATTAACTGCATTTGTGTATATGTAAAATAGGTGGAACTTCATTTTACCATGTCCAAAGACCCAATGAAGTTTTAAAAATTAAAATAAATAACGTTAGATTTTATCAAGATTTACAGTTTAAAAATGCAGAATCATAGAATCATAGAATGTCTTAGGTTGGAAGCAACCTTGAAGATATCTAACTCCAATGCCCCAACTTCAGCCTCTCATTAATACAAATGTAAATTAACAAATTTACTGAGTATAATATAAAAACAATATTTAATGATGTATCAATATAAGACAACTATTTCTATTTTCCATAGCTCAATAAAGTGACTCCAAATGAGACAACATATTTATTGTTTATTTTCTGATTTTTTGTTCTTGTTATATCATAGAATTTTATCCCATAACAAATGAAAGATAATACAGTATGTTGTTTCTTTTTTATTTTTCTTTTTTAATATCAGTTCTACAGGAAAATTAACAGAATATATGTTTTTCTCTAAAACTAAGAATCTAAATTCTGTCTGCTTCATTGTTTCTCTTAGAAAGTTTAGGAAATTAGGTTGGAAAGTCCCCATCCAAAACAAAGATTTAAATAGGACTGATTTACATTATCTATCTCCTTTCTCTTCTTCCTTTTGTAATAAAATTTACTTCTGTAATGCCTTTAATTTTATATGTGGACATAACTGAGGTAGGTGGATGAAACTTGACACTTGCATGAACTCTCACATATTTCGACTGGTGATGCAGCTGAAGACATCAGCAAGAAATATCTCTTCTTTATGTTAGCCTCTGGCAGATTTAAATAAATATGCTCTTTACTTGAATCAAGATGACCTCTTTTCCATTATTTGGGAGATTAACTACCAATAATCATTCCAGAACTCTAATTCATTAATGGGAACAAGTAGCATGAGATGCCTGGTAAAATTATTACCCTAAGACCAATGTAGACATCAGAAAATATCATACTACAAATTTGGGTGATAATGCAGCTCACAAACTGTTTGTTGACCAGAAGATTGTTTAACAAATGCTGAGGAAAACTCAGTATACCATTCAAAAATCTCAATTCCTAGTCATGATTTGAAGACTTCTTGGTTTCAGAAAAACACAACAAGAAATCATATAACGTTCAGTAACCAAAGCATTAGTTTTTATTCACTGTTTCTAAGAAATTATTCATTGTGTTAAATTTAAATCCTCAATGATTTATCCAAGGCAATTAGGGCATCACAGCTTTTATGGTCTGAGTTAGCAACACATGAATGTTTATGTAATATTAGAACTTGCTTGATTTATTACAGTCTTCAACATATATAAAACCTTTCCTTCTTAGCCCTCCGACAACATGCTATATCCTGGCAAGAAACGAGCAAGTTATGATAGCTGCCTGATACTTAATTAATAATTTAGCCTTTATAATTTTCCTGGCCTTCATCCTGGAAGTGCTTTTTGTGAGCCCAGGCAATTTATTAACAGATACACTGCAGGCATTTAGGAGACATCCCCTTCATATGGCTTTGCTGCCCATTCACCTATTCAGTAAAGCATTGCCTCTGCATTCATTAGGCTTGTATTGGAACAGGTACAAAAATACCTGCACCTAAAGTGAGTTATGAATGTTTTCTATTGCCATAGAAAATATATGTAGTGAAATAACTGCTTATTTAATGGGAATACTAAGGATGAAGAAAGAGACTGAATCTTGATTTGATTTCTCTAACACAGATCATTAAGATTTAAAGACAAAACAGGATATATGTGACAGTCTGGTCATTTATTTATGACTTTGAAGGTGGTAAGATACAAAATGGGGGGAAGCTACCCAGACCATGGGTATATAGAGATTACAACAGTGAATTTGAAGGATTCTGTGATACATAAGGAAACAGAGGCTGTTGCTTCTCATCCTATCACTTGTCACCTGAGAAAATAGATCCACACTGCAACCTTCTTTCACATAGTTATACAGACTGATGAGGCCTCCCCTTGGCCTCGTTTTCTCCCAATATGTCTTGTTTTCTAGTCCCTTCACCAGATCTTCAGACATCAATCTGAAGTTTACTTTACAGTCAAAGTTAAATGAATGTAAATACTGTGGGAAAACTACTAACCTACTATTGCCCATTCCTGTCCTTATTGTGTTCTGAAGTTCATAAAATCTTAATGGATGTATTTAGGCCTAGATATTACAAAATGTCATGCAAGTTTAATACATCAAATTAGGATAACTTTCTTAAGGATAATCACTGTAGATAGTTCTTCTGTACAAGCCTCTTTAAATCATGAATGGCCATCCCAGACTGTGCTGGTCAGTGGACCACCATCTAGTTTGAAGCCAGTATCTAGCAGCTTACCCCACGGATCAATAGTGAGCACAATCCTCTTCAACATATTCGTTAATGGTCTGGTTTATGGGGTAGAATGTACCCTCAGCAAGTGTACTGATGACGCAAAACTGGGGGTAATGGCTGATAGACCAGAGGATTGTGCTGCCATCCAGAGTGACCTCAAAAGGATGGAGAAATGGGCTGACAAGATTTTCAGGAAGTTCAGTAAAGGGAATTGTGAAGTCCTGCACGTGGGAAGGAACAATCCAGTACATGCTGGGCCTATCCAGCTGGAAAACAGTTTGACAAAAAAGGACTTGGTGGTCCTGGTGAACACCAAGTCAAACATGAGATAGCAATGTCTCTGGCTGTAAAGAAGGCTAAAGGCACGCTGAGCTGCATTAGGCAAAGTATTGTCAGCTGCTCGAGTGAGGTGGTCCTTCCTCTCTACTCAGCACTGGTGAGGCCATACCTGGAATACTGTGTCCAGTTCTGGACCATGCAGGACAAGCGAGACCTAGATATACTGGAAAATTGTCCAACAGAAGGCTACCAACATGATCAAAGGACTGGAGCCCCTCTCCTGTGATGAAAGATTGAGAGAGTTGGGACTGTTCAGCTTATAAGAGAGAAGGCTCAATGGGATCTTATCAGAGTACATAAATACCCAAAGAGAGGATGCAAAGAGAATGGAGACAGCCTTTTTTCCGTGGTGTCCAGTGCCAGGACAAGAAGCAATGTGCACAGCCTGGAACACAAGAGGTTCTGTCTAAACATCAGGAAGCACTTTACTGTGCAGGTGACTGAGTACTGAAAAAGTTTGCCCAGAGAGGTTGTGGAGTCTCCCTCCTTGGAGATCTTCAAAGACCATCTGGACTGAGTGCTGGGCAACTCTGTCTAAATTACCCTGCTTGAAGAGGCAGGTTAGACCAAATGACTTCCAGAGGTCCCTTCCAACCTCAGTCATTCTTTGGATCTGTGATTCTATGATCATGATCAAATATTTTTCTGAAAGATATTGTACAGTTTGAAGGGTAAATATGGTTCTGATGATGCAAAAATTGCTTTATGCAGTATTAACATAGTTAACATGTTTTAGTTAGATTTCATGAAAATATATCTTGGCTCTATAATTGTCATGATTGAAAAGGGGGAAAAGAGGGCTACCCAGACCACTGGTATATTTATAGACAGAGCAAGACTGAAAAAGTGAGTTTCATAGAATCATCGAATCATTTAGATTGGAAAAGACCTTCAAGATCATTAAGTCCAACCACCCACCTAGCACTACAAGTCCACCACTAAACCACGACCCTAAGCAACACAGCCACGTCTCTTAAATACCTTCAGGTATGATGACTCCACCACATCCCTGGGCAGCTTATTCCAATGCCTAACCATTCTTTCCTTGAAGAAATTCTTCCTGAAACTCTGTCTAAACATTCCCTGGTACAACTTGAGGCTGCTGCTTCACATCCTATCACTTGTCGCCGAAAAAAAGGGACCCACACCCTCCTCACTGCAACCTCTTTTCACATAATAATAGGGAGCAATGAGGTCTTCCCTTGGCCTCTTTTTCTCAAGATTAAACAGACAGAGTTCCCTGAGCCCCTCCTCATATGTCTTGTTTTCTAGTCCCTTCACTAGCCTTGTTGCTCTTCTCTGGACATGCTTGAGCAACTCAGCAGTCCGTCTTGTAGTGAGGGGCCCAAAACTGACCCCAGTACTCAACTGGGTGGTCTCACCAGTGCCAAGTACAGATGGACAATCACTTTGCTAATCCCTCTGTCCACACTATTTCTGATACAAACCAGAATGCCATTGACCTTCTTGGCCACCAGGGCACACTGCTGGCTCATGTTCAGGTGGCTGTTGACCGTCACCCCCAGGTCCTTCTCTGCTGGGGAACCTTCTGGCCACTTCCTCAAGCCTATACCACTGCATGGGGTTGTTATATGACCCAAGTGCAGCTCCTGTCATTTAGCCCTGTTGAATGTCATGCAATTGGACACAGCCCAGTGATCCGGCTTATCTAGATCCCTCTGCAGAGTCGTCCTACCCTCAAGCAGATCAAGACTCCCACCCAGCTTTCTGTTGTCTGCAAGCCTACTGATGGTGCACTCAGTCTCATCATCAATATAATTGATTAAGATATTTTAAAATAATGGCCCCGATCCTGAGACTAGGGAACACCACTTGTGACCAGATGTTAATTCCATTCACAACAACCCTTTGGGCCTGGCCATCCGATCATTTTTTTACCCAGTGAACAGTGCATCCGTCCAAGCCATGATCAGCCACTTTCTCCGTGAGAAGGCTGTGGGAAACAGTAGAGTAACAAATGCTTTGCTGAAGTCCTCATAGATAACACCTACAGCCTTTCTTTCATCATACTAAGTGTGTCATCTTATCACAGAAGGAGATCTGGTTAGTCAGGCAGGACGTGCCTTTCATAAACCTGTTCTGAATGGGCCTGATCACATGGTTGTCCTGCATGTGCCATGTGATGGCACTCAGGATGAAGGATCCAAGATTCAAGGCACTCAAGTTTGAAGGATCCCATCACACACAGAGAAACAGACGATTTGTTTACTAAGGATTCCTATTTATTACAAATCAACACAAATCACCAGTAGCAAGAATTTTTAAGAGCTATCCATTTTATTCTTAAAAGAGACATCGATTTTTAGCCAGATGTCTCCCTTCTCAGCTATATTTCTTGTATTGACAATATCTACTGGGTTTTGGTTCCTGTGTAGAGATACCTGCATTTAGACCCCTACAGATAGGTATCAAGAGTGTGGTACAAATTACCGCTTTAGCAGTGGGATCTGTTTTAACTGATTTTAGCCTTGAAATTACTTTCAAATATACCCCCAATACTTGTCAGAGTAACAGCTTTTAAAATAAATACTCATATTCTTTGTTATCTTACCAAATGAATATAAAGAAAAAAACAAAGATGTACTGCGTTATGACTGTGGACATTTGCTATAAACTGCTCAGCTAATATAAATAGTAATAAAAAGAATATTCTAAAAGCAATATATTCTTTGTATGCGGAGGTCATTTTATAGAAATAAAGGTGAATTTCCTAAGCAACTACTGGATAACTAGCTCATAAAATCCTCAAAGATTTTCTCAGACTTGTGTATAAGAGAGCGTTACAATTTAGGAATTACAAACTCTTACAAGAGCAAGCCTAGATTTAAGAGAGAATATGAATATTGTAGACTAATATATGCCAGTGACCTCACAGTGGAAAATGGTTAATCAGAGAGCAGTAGCCTGGAAATATTAAAGAAAATAATTTTAGTAGCAATTAAACTTCAGGATGAATATAAACCTGCCAAAGTCAAGAAATACATTGCTAACTCTGTGTTTCAGACAGAAAAGAATGATGAAATAATACATTTCTTACTATAATTTTTGGCTTATGTGGGCCTCCATGATATTATTTTTGGTACACAAAACATACAAGGGCAGGAGATCATAAGTCTAATAATTAATAAACTTTTACTTGGTTGGTAGGTACTAATCTTTGGCTGAAGACAGGGAAGGAACATTTCATACATGCTTGTAGAAGAGTTCTATGTCTGTTACTTCTGACCTCTGTTATTATGGGATCGTTTGGGGGAAGTCTGTCACGAAAACTTATTGCAGCTCCCGAATTTTCTACAGTTCTACCTGGACAGCAAACAGTAGGACCTAAATCTGATCTAATTCTAACCCAATAACATTACCTGTTTGCAGAAGTAGTGGATAACAGGTAGCTTTACAGTACATATTGGAATCACATATTTATACTTTTTATTTTAAAGTACCATGTCTCTGCATTTGTTGCAATATTTTATGTCAGCAAAATACAATTAAACATAAATAATATCCTTTCATGATTCATTAATTAAGAAAAAAATGAAAGGATATATATACAATTAATCACCAATATTTTGAATATTTTAATTACCATATATTCCACATAAATAACATAGACAGTGAGATTGTGCACCCTTCACAAGTTTGCAGATGACACCAAGCTAAGTGGTCCAGTTGACACAACAGAAGGAAAAGATGTCATCCAAAGGGACCTGGAAAAGCTTGAGAAGTGGGCCCACATGAAACTAATGAGGTTCAAGAAGACTAAGTGCCAGGTGCTACACCTGGGTTGGGGCAATTCCACACATGAGTACAGACTCTTAAAAGAACTCATTGAGAGTTCTTCCACCTTCCGGTGCCGCCTTCCCAGGTGCCCTTGAACAATAGGTTTGAGGCCCTGGAGCTGGAGAGACTGGTGGGTGAGGATGAGGTAGGAAGCCCACCCAGGAGGATGCCTGAGGTGAGGAAGTTGACTCCACGCCTCAGGACTGCCTCCACCAAGAAAGAAAGAAGGGTGATTGTTGTGGGCGACTCCCTCCTCAGGGGAACGGAGGGCCCTATTTGTCGGCCCGACCCCACACATAGGGAAGTCTGCTGCCTCCCTGGGGCCAGGGTCAGAGACATTACCAGGAAGCTTCCAAACCTGGTTCGCCCCTCTGACTATTACCCGCTTTTGATAGTCCAGGCTGGCAGTGACGATGTTGAAAAGAGAAGCCTCAAGGCTATCAAACAGGACTATAGGGGGCTGGGACGATTGGTGGAGGGAGCGGGAGTGCAGGTGGTGTTTTCGTCCATCCCTACGGGGGAAGGGAGAGGCACGGAGAGGACACGGAAAGCTCATGTGGTTAATAGGTGGCTCAGAGGCTGGTGCCAGCACAGAAATTTTGGGTTTTTTCACCATGGGGAGCTTTACTCGGCACCCGGCCTGATGGCCCCAGACGGGTCCCTATCTCCAAGGGGAAAACGGATCCTAGGCCAGGAGCTGGCGGGGCTCATAGAGAGAGCTTTAAACTAGGTAAGAAGGGGGACGGGGCTCAAACAAGGCTTGTTGGAGCTGTGCCGGGGGAAACAATGGCTAGGCCGGGGAAGAAGGCAATGGCCCAGCTGAAGTGCATCTACACTAATGCACGCAGCATGGGTAACAAACAGGAGGAGCTGGAAGCCACTGTGCAGCAGGCAGGCTACGACTTGGTTGCCATCACGGAGACGTGGTGGGACCGCTCCCACGACTGGAGTGCTGCAATGCCTGGCTATCGGCTCTTCAGGAGGGACAGGCAGCACAGAAGGGGTGGTGGCGTGGCTATCTACATTAGAGAATCTTTTGATGTTGTGGAACTCCAGGCTGGGAATGATAAGGTTGAATCCCTGTGGGTTAGGATCCGCGGGAAGGCCGGCAAGGCTAGCATCCTGGTGGGGGTCTGTTATAGACCGCCGAACCAGGATGAGGAGACGGATGAGGAGTTTTATAGGCAACTGACAGAAGTTGCAAAATCGTCGGCGCTTGTCCTCGTGGGGGACTTCAACTTCCCGGACATATCCTGGAAACACAACACGGCACAGAGAAAGCAGTCTAGGAGGTTTCTGGAGAGCGTGGGAGATAGCTTCCTGACGCAGCTGGTCAGTGAACCTACCGGGGTGGTGCCCCGCTAGACCTTCTCTTCACAAACAGAGAAGGACTGGTGGGAGATGTGGTGGTCGGAAGCTGTCTGGGGCAGAGTGACCACGAAATGGTAGAGTTCTCTATTCTTGGCGAGGCCAGGAAGGGGACCAGTAAAACTGCTGTCTTGGACTTCCGGAGGGCTGACTTTGAGCTGCTCAGGACGCTGGTTGGCCGAGTCCCTTGGGAGGCGGTTCTGAAGGGCAGAGGAGTCCAGGAAGGCTGGGCGCTCCTCAAGAAGGAAATCGTGATGGCACAGGAGCGGTCCGTCCCCACGTGCCCAAAGATGAGCCGGCGTGGAAGAAGACCGGCCTGGCTCAACAGAGAGTTGCGGCTGGAGCTTAGCAGAAAAAAGAGGGTTTATAATCTTTGGAAAAAAGGGCGGGCCACTGAGGAGGACTACAAGGATGTAGCGAGGCTGTGCAGGGAGAAAATTAGAAAGGCCAAAGCTCATCTGGAGCTCAATCTGGCTACTGCCGTTAAAGACAACAAAAAATCCTTTTACAAATACATCAACGTGAAACGGAGGACTAGGGAGAATCTCCATCCTTTACTGGATGCGAGGGGAAACCTAGTTACTAAGGATGAGGAAAAGGCTGAGGTGCTTAATGCCGCCTTTGCCTCAGTCTTTAGCGGCAATACCGGTTGTTCTCCGGACACCCAGTGCCCTGAGCTGGTGGAAGGGGATGGGGAGCAGGATGTGGCCTTCGCTATCCATGAGGAAATGGTTGGCGACCTGCTACGGAGCTTGGATGTGCGCAAGTCGATGGGGCCGGATGGGATCCACCCGAGGGTACTGAGAGAACTGGCGGAGGAGCTGGCCGAGCCGCTTTCCATCATTTATCGGCAGTCCTGGCTATCGGGGGAGGTCCCGGTTGACTGGCGGCTAGCCAATGTGACGCCCATCTATAAGAAGGGCCGGAGGGCAGACCCGGGGAACTATAGGCCTGTTAGTTTGACCTCAGTGCCGGGGAAGCTCATGGAGCAGATTATCTTGAGGGTCATCACGCGGCACTTGCAGGGCAAGCAGGCGATCAGGCCCAGTCAGCATGGGTTTATGAAAGGCAGGTCCTGCTTGACGAACCTGATCTCCTTCTATGACCAAGTGACGCGCTTGGTGGATGAGGGAAAGGCTGTGGACGTGGTCTACCTTGACCTCAGTAAGGCTTTTGACACAGTTCCCCACAACATTCTCCTCGAGAAACTGGCTGCTCGGGGCTTGGACTGGCGTACGCTTCGCTGGGTTAGAAACTGGCTGGATGGCCGGGCCCAGAGAGTTGTGGTGAATGGAGTCAAATCTGGTTGGAGGCCGGTCACTAGTGGAGTCCCCCAGGGCTCAGTACTGGGGCCGGTCCTCTTTAATATCTTTATTGATGATCTGGATGAGGGCGTCCAGTGCACCCTCAGTAAGTTTGCAGACGACACCAAGCTAAGTGCATGTGTCGATCTGCTCGAGGGCAGGAAGGCTCTGCAGGAGGATCTGGATAGGCTGGAGCGATGGGCTGAGGTCAACTGCATGAAGTTCAACAAGGCCAAGTGCCGGGTCCTGCACATGGGGCATAACAACCCCAAGCAGAGCTACAGGCTGGGAGATGAGTGGCTGGAAAGCTGCCTGGCCGAGAAGGACCTGGGAGTATTGGTGGATAGTCGGCTGAATATGAGCCAGCAGTGTGCTCAGGTGGCCAAGAAGGCCAACGGCATCCTGGCCTGTATAAGAAGCAGTGTGGCCAGCAGGTGTAGGGAAGTGATTGTGCCCCTGTACTCGGCTCTGGTGAGGCCGCACCTCGAGTACTGTGTTCAGTTTTGGGCCCCTCGCTACAGGAAGGACATGGACGTGCTCGAGCGAGTCCAGAGAAGGGCGACCAAGCTTGTGAGGGGTCTGGAGAACAAGTCTTACGAGGAGCGGCTGAGGGAGCTGGGCTTGTTCAGCCTGGAGAAGAGGAGGCTCAGGGGCGACCTCATCGCTCTCTACAGTTACCTGAAAGGAGGCTGTAGAGAGGTGGGGGTTGGTCTATTCTCCCACGTGCCTAGTGACAGGACGAGGGGGAATGGGCTAAAGTTGCGACAGGGGAGTTTTAGGTTGGATGTTAGGAAGTACTTCTTTACCGAAAGGGTTATTAAGCATTGGAACGGGCTGCCCAGGGAGGTGGTGGAGTCACCATCCCTGGAGGTCTTTAAAAGACGTTTAGATGTAGAGCTTAGGGATATGGTTTAGTGGAGTACTTAGTGTTAGGTCGGAGGTTGGACTCGATGATCTTGAGGTCTCTTCCAACCTAGAGAAATCTGTGAATCTGTGAGAGCAGTCCTGCAGCGAGGGACTTGGGGGTACTGGTGGGCAAAAAGCTTGACATGAGCCAGTGTGTGCTTGCAGCCCAGAAGGTCAACTGTATCTTGGGCTGCATCAACAGAGGCAGCATCAGGACACTGAGGGAAGTGATTGCCCCTCCTGCATCCATGTCTGGAGCTTTAAGGTCCCTTCCAACCCAAGGCATTATAAGATTCTAAGATTCTATGATTCTATGATATATACATCTTCACTAATAAATTTGTCACTGTTAGACTGGAGTTTTTTTTATTCCCATTCTTTCTTCTTTATGATGAATGACATCTCTTCCTGAAAGATACAGCACATAGAAATAAAAGATCATATGGTTAGATTACTGAAATCTTTTTATAATATGAAAAGAAGAATCTGAGAAGATCATGGAAAAGGTCTTCCTGGAAGCAAGACAAAGAGGTGATCCAAGGCAGCCAGCATGGTTTCACCAAGGGCAACTCATGTCTGATCAATCTGGTGGCCTTCTACGATGGAGTGACTGCATCAGTTGACAAGGAAAGACCAACCAATGTCATGTACCTGTTCTACAAGGTCTTTGACATGATACCACGTGACATCCTGGCCTTCAAAGTGGAGAGAGATGGATTTGATGGGTGGACCATTCAGTGGATAAGGAGTTGGCTTGAAGGTCCCATTCAGAGAGTGGTGGTCAATGGTCTATGTCCAAGTGGAGGCTGGTGACAACTGGTGTCCCTCAGGGGTCTGTCTTGGGACCAGTACAGTTTCTTTACTGTATCTTTATCAGTGACATAGACAATGAGATTGAGTGTACCCTCAGCAAGTTTGCAGATGAAACCAAGCTGAGTTGTGCAGTTGATGCAACAGAAGGAAGAGATGCCATCCAGAGGGTCCTGGATAAGCTTGAGAAGTGGGCCCACATGAACCTAATGAGGTTCAGCAAGTCCAAGTGCAAGGTGCTGCACCAAGCTCAGGGCAATCGCAGACATGAGTGTAGACTGGGAGAAAAACTCATTGAGAGCAGCCCTGCAGAGAAGGACTTGGGGGTTCTGGTGGGTGAAAAGCTCAACATGAGCCAGCAGTGCGCGCTTGTAGCCCAGAAGGCCAATTGCATCCTGGGCTGCATCAACAGAAGAGTGGCCAGCAGGTCGAGGGAGGTGATTGTCCCCCTCTACTCTGCCCTTGTGAGGCCCCACTTGGAGTACTGCGTCCAGGTCTGGAGCCCCCAGCACAAGAAGAATGTTGATCTTTTAGAACAGGTCCAGAGGAGGGCCACAAAGATGATCAAAAGTCTGGAGCACCTATAAAGAAATGCTGAGAAATCTGGGGCTGTTCAACCTGAAGAAAAGAGGGCTCCGGGGTGACCTTATTGAAGCTTTTCAATGTTTAATGGAGGCTGCTAAAAAATATGGAGAGAAACTTTTTGCTTGGGCAGACAATGACAAGAGAAGGGGTAATGGTTTTAAACCAAAAGAGGAGAGGTTTAGATTAGAGGTTAAGAGGAAATTCTTCACTCAGAGCGTGATGAGGTACGGGAAGAGGTTGCCCAGAGAAGTTCTGGATGTCCCATCCTTTGAAGTGTTCAAGACCAGGTTGGATGAGGCCCTGAGCTACCTGATCTAGTGGGTCGTGTCCCTACCTGTGGCTGAGGGGTTGGAATTGAATGATCTTTGGGGTCCCTTCCAACCCAAGCCATTCTATGATTCTATGATATGATTCTATCATTCTTTGGTTTGTGAGACTAACAAACAATGCATCCAAGCACACGTAGACACATAGAGTTGAATTAATTCTTCAGCTGTAGTGATCTGAAAATTAGGTATCTAGTCTAATGTAGCTGAATAGGATTGTATGTAAAAAAAAAAAAATAGTGAGAATGATTCTAAGTTAAGAAAAGGAATCACTTTTTTTTTTCTTTCTTGAATAATAATAATAAAAATAAAATTGAGTATAAAGAAAAACACATGAAGTGAAAGAAGTGGCAGAATGACAGACTCAATGAAATCCAGCTCCAAGTCTGTAAGCATGATGTAAAAAACTTGCACAATGACAGTAATGTCACATTTACTTGATCGTTCTTTCCTATGTATAACAGTTCCACAAAACACCTTCAGACATGAGTTCACTATCTAATTTTTTTAAGAATGATCCTTGAATGATGAATCTAGCATAGAAATTAAGTCATAATTGTAAAGAAATGTAAGGTTTGAGTTCTTTTATTCAAAATCAAGGAAGAGAAGCATGTGACAAACACAGAGAAATCTTCCAACTCTTCAGATGTTCTGATTACTTCAGAGTAATATTTGCTTTGGTTAACTCAATCTCTCTTTTGAAGATATGGCTAAAATTTTTTGCTCAGTAGTTCAATATAGAATTGTTTCTCTGTGTATGTGTATATATTTATGTATATATAAAATACATATAATACATATTACATCATATAGCACTGCATTGCTTAGTATGTATCTACATGTATATATTAACTATAGTGCAAATGGCACCATACAAAGTATACAAAGAACAAAAATCCTTATTATCCTTTTGTTGTTGTTACAAAGCCTCTTCATAGAATCAGTGGAAGGAACTTAATACTCACTGCAATATGGAATAACTTGTTCTATGAAATTCATTCGTTTGATCTGCTTATCCATTTATTATAGCCTGATAACAAGAATGAAAAGAAAATGTGTAACAGGTAATCTTTTTTTTTTTTTTCCCCATTTTATTATTTAATATACTGTTTAAGTCTATTTACTTGAATGCCTTTAGGCATATGGTTATATACATGAAAAAACACTTTAGTGTATATAGTGTAACTGTATGGCATTTGCTCATTTACTAATACTTAAACTTCACATGTCTGAACTTCCATTTTGGGAGCTCCAGTTCACTTCCAAAATCACAGTAACTGGGTATAATAATTAGATTTCTTATGAGTTTCAGCAATATGGAAACAATTATAAACCTCCTTCTGATAAACAGCTTATGTTACTTAACAGAATCTCTGATGGTTATTTGCTTGTTGCTGTATCTACATAGGAAATATCAGGATGGATGATATGGTTTTGGATAATAAAATAAGTTCCATGCTGTCTCAAACAGCGGGTTGGGAAAGTCTTGTTGAAAGTTGCTTACTTCAAATAAAAAATTGGGGAATAATGAACAATCATAACTCCACTTTATGCAGAAGATAGCCAAAATATGAAATCATACCACATGAAGAAACTCTGTAACATCTTTTTAAGTTGTCTTCTTGGCAGATAAATGTTTCTGTTACAATAAGAAAGATGGTCTAACAAAATTGAAATAAAAAAATTGAAGTAAGCACAAAATAAAGCTGTTGGACAATGACGTGGGGAATTCTTTTTGTTTCAGTGAAGTTTGTAAAGATCATGTGACAAATATGTATTTTAATGATAATTCTTAATGATGAATTAATATGTTGTCTTCTGTGTGGGAAAAAATAAATCCTTGTAGAACTACGTATGTATAATCACAGGAAAGCTAATAATCAAAATTGAGAAGAAATTGTGGGCTGTCATACTTGACAGCAGTGGACAGGCATTTTCTGTGATGCATGTCTATATTTTAACTTGAAACTTGTGGATGTATATTTGGAATATGCTCAGATCAACTTTAGCAAGGAAGGAAATATAAGTAATTGTCTCAGTTGGAAAGAGTGATGGATACCACACATCTTTCGATCTCCAAATAGATAAAAAATGTTACTGTAAGATTAGCAGCAGCTATAATGAAAGAAAGAAAAAAAAAAGTTTTATTAAGTTGCCCAGAGGTTAGCTGGATCACCAATACTGGAATAACAGAAGAAAAAAAGAAAAAAAGAAAGAATAAATAATAATAATAATAAAAGATATTTAACTGACTGTCATGAAGGAAATTGGGTATTTAATAAGTCATTGGTTGTGTAGTAATTATTATATATCTCAAACAGTAAGGCCACAGGGGCAAGCCTACTAATTAGCTATCAGTTTTCCTGCAATACTTTAAGAGAAATACTTTAAGAGAAAGTTATCTTTTCTTTCAGTTTTTGTCAGGAGAAGACATGAGCTAGAGATATTCTATTTTCATGAAGGCAAGATGTTCAGCATCCTCTCTCAGGAAGCCTGTTTTATTCTTGATTGCTACAATGAACTATATTACTGAGGAAATGTTCTGTCCTTACACATTTGTAAATAGATGGCTTTTGATAACATCAAGCTATCTCTGAAAGGCTAACAGAATTGTACCTTCTGTGTAAAAGGTAGTGAGTTATTAAACAGCTCAGGAAGATGTCTGTCTACAGAGATAAAGACTCATTTGGTATCTTAGGAGTATCTTAGGATGAAAAATAAGGATGAGAAAAGGAAGAAGTCTGAAAAAAAAATAAAGCATGCTATATATTTATTTATTTTCTTATTTATTTAGGGAAAGTAGCAGACAAGCTTTTCTGCTGTTGATGTCTTAAATTGGTAAAGGAGAAGATTTTTATCTTGACATGTCCACATTGATTGATATATTTTTCTGGAATTGGTGATGGCTTCTCACCAAATGAAATTGTCCAAGAAGGAGAAAATAAAGCAGACATCTCTCTGCAGTGGAGAAAGAAATATGATCATGAAAAAAATAAAGTCAGTCAACCTGTGATACCTACAACCTCTTTCCTGTGGAACCCACAGCTGTTTCTTTCCAAAATACATTCCTCTCTTTGAAACTTAAATGAGTACATTATATTAATTTTGACAGGGTAGACAACCCACCGAATCAGTGTGGGTGAGATTCAGGTCAAAATTAAAACACTGGTATGTTACACATCTAAGCTAGGGGATCATTGCCTAGCAGCATCAAATGCCTAGCAACATTTGAGATGCCTGAGGGTAAGAGATCCCTGTTGAAAAAGCAGCTGGAAGACAGGTGTAAGTCTCACATGTTATTAGACACATATGCATGGGCAGGTGAACTAAAACCATAAGTATCTGAACTCCTTTTACAATGAGTAGTTGCTGAAAGCTTAATTTGGTTGTCTTAGCACAGTTGCCTAGAAAAGGGGGTGGGGGTAGGGGTGAGGGAAGAGAGCGTGTGTGTTGTGTGTGTCTGGGAAAATGTGAGCAACTTGCTTCATAACCATGCAATTGAATGAAGCGTTTTAAATGTTACTGATGACCTTCTAGAGCAGCAATTGAATGTCACTTGTTGTGAAAAGAGTTCATAATCAATGTAGTTATGTGATATAAAGATTATGCAGGCATCATTCATGCTTTTTATAATACTTATATATACACTTATGTGTATATGTGTATGAGACAATTCTGGACATTGACCAGGCATATGAATGACCAAGAATAATGCTTCTTCAAGAAAATAAAAACCAACACATAGTAGCTCTCACAGATTCAGAAAACTTATAATTTTCTACAAGAAACTGTTCCCTAGACGTTGAATGTGGAAATAAAAATGTTACACTAATACTGTAATCAGAAAATTAAAGCCTGAAGCATGATAAAGAATTTTAATTTATGTTTCTTATTACTTCTTACTCTGATAATAATGCCTTTTATTTTCTCCTAAATGTGCTAAGCTATTAGTACTTTACTAATAGAGTTCATTGAGGAAATATAACAAGTCTCTAAAATATTTTATAAATAAGTTAGTAGAGGATTACAGTTGGCTAAAACAGCCCAGTAATGAATTAATATCAGGGGAATTCACACAGATATGTTCTAGGATATTTTATAAATAACCTGCAGTTGAGTCCTTGTTTTCTGGAAGGGTTGCTGGGAAGCAAGGTATTAGCAAGGGATCTGAGGAATGATTTTACTACTGGGACTACTTAGATGATATTGGTGAATATTTTCACTTTGATAGAAGGCTGAGTAGACTTTCTTCACTTTTTTCTCTATGTGATCAGATAGGGTGCATATTGAGTGACAAATGATTTTCCCATCCTCTGCATTTCCAACCTAAAAAACTTCTCTAAAGGACACTGAACTCAATTTTCTGTGGACAAACCGCCTACAATTTGGTACAATATTACTGAATTTGTTTGTAAGGGAATGTCAAGACACCATTAGGTTAGATTAACATGGCGAATGTTGCTAGTGGCCATTTTATGCCATTGATTAGTTTTCCATTTACACAGGACTTTCCCCTCTCCCCAGTCCCAATGCATGTACCCCTGCACATGCTTAAGGATAAAGACATACTTGGTTACATTACACATTCTTAAGGTAAAGCAGTATGTTAGGCATAAACAAACAAACAAACAAACAAAAACTCATACAGAAAAATTGCTGTATAGGTGAATAAACATAGAATTATTTATCCTTAATTGGAATAAACCATTTATAATTGCATAATTTAAATATACTTTTGATAAAGTCAAAATAGCTTGGGAATGTGGTCTCCTGAAGGAATAATAAGACTAATGAATGGAATTATTTTTTCAGATGGAGCTTGCCTTCAGGTCTGACATTTCACTGGAGAGCTGAGATTAACTCCTGACAAAAAAGAAATGGACAGATAGATAGACTGAAATATAGGGCAACGATGGCAGAAAAATGCAGACAGGAAGATATGAGACGATTTCAAACCTCAAAGCAGACACATATTTATCTATGAGTCAGTGTCCATACACTGCAAATCTTAAGGGTATTCACACCAGTATAGAAAGAGAGAGAAATTAAAATTGATTGCTGCCTGAAGATGAGTGAGAGGAGAAAGTTATCACATCTGTGTTTTTACGCTATAGCTAATACTGAGAAGAAAGAGTATAGCAGGGGCAGATGTCTACATTCTCTGAATCCATTTAATGGGAATAATGAATGAGTAGTGTATCCGGTGTTTCTTTTTGGATGGAAAATTAATCTTAAATCACTTTTATTTACTCAGTGAACACCTTTAGAATAGGTCCCAGCAAAGTCATCCACTAACTCTCCTACTAGAGAGTCACATGGTGTCATTTCTACTTCTGTATATAGCTTTGATCTTTGGTTTAAACATTATTGTGAAATGAATCAAAGCTTTAAATATTAAACGTCAAAAACAAATGCCAGTCCTCCAACTCAGTCTTCCTTATTTCCATTCCAGCACATGGTATACGTTCAGACAAGATCAGCTATTCAAAGATTTCCAGCCTCAAAACAGACTCTCGTCTTTCCTGTTGTCCAGCTGACACACCCAATCAAGTCTTCCTTTTTAATTTTGTTGCTCAAGATGTCAGCATATTCCCAGATGCAGCTGCCATTATGATATGTTCATGTGGCATAGCAAAATCTCTTTGTAAAGATTTTGTAAATAACAGAGAAGCAGTGTGAAGTGAAGGGTTTTGAATTTAAAGAAAGTAGTATAGATGGGTACACTGAGAGTGATGAAGAAACAAGTAGCTGACGTAAATGTCTTTAACTTACAGAACTTTTAAAAATTTGCTTTTTGTTAAATTAATCTCATGGGTGATCAGCTCCAGTGCAGGTGCATTCTGCAGCGTAGTGAGCAATCACAGTGTGCAGGGGGCTCCTGCATCAAGGAAACCCCAGGGAGCAAAGCCAGCATCTGGCAGCCCTTGCAAGAACTGATGACAAAGCTTGGGTGGTGGCAGCAGCAGTGGTGGCCACCCTCACAAGAACATAAGCATCCCCTTGGGAGAATGGCAACCAGGGTGGGAAAGGAGGGTGTGGTGCATCACGCAGGGCATGGTGTGACAGTTTTAATGGCAGTTCATGTGAAAGGGTGGGCAGGGAGGGCACTGTCACCACCACTTCCAAGGGCAGTTATAACCTGCTCACAGGTTATAACTCGGTCATGGTATCCACCTGGCAGAAAGACCCGTCGTCTGTATTCCCTGTGGGCTCTCCAACCACAGGAAATGATGCAGCTATCCAGACACAGCTCCCATGGGAACATGCAACCATCCAGGTCTGAGGCAGCCCCAGTTTTCTGTCAGTGTCTGATGGAAGCAGTAAGTAGACCTGTGGGACGTATACATAGGTAGAAGAACTGCTCAGCCTGCTGAAAGAGCTTTAGGAGGAAGTGGGCAGGCTTAGGAGCATCAGGGAGTTGGAGAAGGAGATTGACTGGTGGAATCATACTCCACCATCTCTGAGACAGACGCATCAGTCAGTCACAACATGAGAAACAAAGGATATCCTACCCTCTTGCCACCAGGCAGTAGGAGGTAACCTACGAGACGAAAGAATATGGAAGCAGGTTTCTGTTCAGGGTGGTCAGCAAACCACCTCCCTGCCTACCTCACCTTCCCAGGTGTCCTTACAACAACAGGTATGAAGCTCTGGAACTTGATGGACAGGCAAATGATGATGTGGATGAAGGTCCATCCACATTGGAGGGGTCTCTGAGGGAAAGTCAGCCTACCCCCAGTATCATGACCACCTTAATCACCAAAGAAATAGGAGCTGTTGTTACAGGTGACTCACTTCCAAAAGGAACAAAGGGCCCAGTATACCAACCTGACCCAACCCTTAGGGACAACTGCCGCCTCCCTGGGGCTCAGGTAAAAGATATTACTAGAAAAGTCACTAGACTGGTGTGGCCCTCTGGTTATTATCCATTATTGTTTTTTCATATTGGCAGTGATGAGGTAGCAAAGAGAAGTCCACGGGCAAACAAAAGGGACTTCAGGTCTCTGGAGCAACTGCTCAGGCACACAGGCAGTGTTTTCTTCTATCATTCCAGTAGCAGGGAACAGTACTGAAAGAAATAGGCAGACCCAGATGATCAATATGTGGCTCTGAGACTGGTGTAACCAGCAGAATTTTGGGTTTCTCAATATTTGGGATGGTCTACACAGCATCAGGACTCCTGGCACCAGATGGGTTGCACCTTTCTCAGAAGGGAAAACAGATTTTTGCATGGGAGTTAGCAGGGCTGATTGACAGGACTTTAAACTAGATTTGAAGTGGAAAAGGGATAAAATTGGGCTCACAAGGCATAAGCTATGGGACAGCACACCAAAATCTGAGGGACTCTGTGCTAGCGAGATCCTTCAGTCTGCTCCAGAAGGTACCGGGTACAATGAAGCACATTTGAAATGTTTCTACTCCAATGCATGCAGAATGAGGAACAAGCAAGAAGAGCTAGAAACCTTGGCCAAGTCTCAGAGCTATGACATCACTGGCCTAACCATAACCTGGTTGTAGGAGTCCTGTGACTGGTGTGTTATAGTGGAAAGTTATAGGTTTTTTACAAAGGATGGGCAGGGCAGGAGAGGGAGAACAAATTTCAGGCTGCTCAGAGAACTAGTTAGTAAGGTCCTCTGGGAAATTACCTTTGAAGAAATGAAGTCCATCAGTCCTAGTCAATTTTTAGTATTACCTCTTAAGAGCACAGGAACAGGCAATTCCAAAATGTTGAAAGTCAAGTAAGCGGGGCAGAAGGTCGACTTGACTGAGTAGGGCTCTTATTCGAGAGCTTCGGCAGAAGAATAAAGTGTATGGCTACTGGAAAGAAGGTGTAGTGGTTTTATGTGGCAAGGTTTTGGTAGTGGGGGACTGCAGGGGTGGCCTCTGTGAGAAGAATCCAGAAGCTGCCCCATGTTAGATAAGACCCAGTTTCAGCTGGCTCCAAAGGGACCTGCCACTGGCCACAGCTGAGCCAATAAGCGATGTTGTTTGCACCTCTGTGAGAACAGATTTAAGAAAGAGAAAAAAATTAAGAAATGTTCTCTTTCTTTATCTCAACCCTTGAGCCCTTTTCTTCGTACTTTCTCCCCCTTTCCATTTGAGGAGGCAGAGTGAGAGAGCAGTTGGGGTGGAGCTCAGCTGTCCAGCTAGGTAAAACCACCACAGAAGTCACAGAAGGTTGGGTGACATGGGAGGACTACAGATATGTTGAATGCCATTGTAGGTTGATAGCCTGTGTAGCCAAGGCTCAATGAGAGTTGAAGGTGGTGAGCAGCAAGGGGGGCAATAAAAAGCATATATATATATATATTTAAATATTGACAGCAAAAGGAGAAACATAGAAAATATTGGTCCATTACTGGATGAGGATGGCCACCTAACAAATAGGGATGTAGAGAAGGCAGAGACATTTAATACTGTCTTCAATACTGATAATGGGCTCTGGGACCCCCAGAGTCCTAAGCTGAAGGACCTTGACTTCAGGAATGATAAGCTCCCAGCCAACCCCAAACTTGTATGAGATTCGCTGCTCCAGCAAGACACATGCAAGTTTATGGGACACAAAGGGATTCATCTCAGGGTACTCAGAGATCTGGCTGACGTCATTGTGAGACCTCTATAAATAATTTTTCAATGGTCTTGGGAATCCAGAAAGGTCCCAGCTGAATGGAAGATGGCAAATATTGTGCCAATTTTCAAGAAAGGCAAGGAAGAAGATCTTGGTAATTACAGGCCTGTCAGTCTCACTTCAGTGCTTGGTAAACTTAAAGAGAATATTATTCTGGGAGTTAGTGAAAAACAGCTGAAAGACAATGTGATCATTAGTCACAACCAACATGGGTTCATGAAGGAATGGTCTTGCTTAACAAACTTAATTTCCTTTTATGACGAGGTCACCCACCTAGTTTACCAAGGGAAGCCACTTGATATAATCTGTTTGGATTTCAGCAAAGCTTTTGATTCTGTCTCTCTTAGTATCCTTCTGGACAAAATGTTATAGTGGGTTTACGTGGCAAGGCTTTGGTAGCAGGGGCCATAGGGGTGGCTTCTGTGAGAAGAAACCAGAAGCTGCCCCATGTTAGAAAAGGAGCCTACTGCTGGCCAGATCCAAGCCAATAAACGATGTTGTCTGAACCTCTGTGAGCGCATATTTAGGAAAGGGAAAAAAAAAAAAAAAACACACAAAAACAAAAACCTGCTGCTCAACAGCAGCTGGGGGAGAGAGGAGTGAGAAACAGCCTTACAGGTGCCAAGGTCAGTGAAGAAGGAGGTCAGGAGGTCCTCCAGGTGCCAGGGCAGAAGTTCCCCTGCAGCCCATGGAGAGGACCATGGTAAAGCAGGCTGTCCCCCTGCAGTCCATGGAGTACCACGGTGGAGCAGGGTTCCACGCTGCAGCCTGTGGAGGAGACCGCTGTGGAGCAGGTGGACCTGCACTGTGGCCTGTGGAGGACCCCTGCTGGAGCAGATTCCAAGACGGACCTGTAGGCTGAGGAGAGGAGACCATGCAGGAGCAGGTGACCTGGCAGGAGCTGCTGCCTGCAGGGGACCTGTGTTGGAGCAGATTGCTCCTGATGGATGGACCCCATGGTACAGACCCATATCTGGAGCAGTTCTTGAAGAGCTGCTGCCTGTGAGAAGCCCATGCAGGATCAGTTTGGGAAGGGCAGCATCCCATGGGAGGGAGCCCACGTGGAGCAGGGGTAGAGAGTGACTTAGTGCAACCCCTATTCCCCCGTTTCCCTGCGCCACTTGGGGGGAGAAGGTGGAAGGGAGGGGGGGGGGGGGGGCATTTTTGGTTTATTTCCTTTTTTTCTCACTTCTCTAGCTTGTTAGTAATAGGCAATAAATTTTGCTATCTCCTTACACTGAGTCTGTTTTGCCTGTCACGATAATTGTTGAGTGAGCTCCCTGTCCTTATCTCAACCACTGAGCCCTTTGCATCGTATTTTCTCCCCCTTCCCCTTTAAGGAGGGGGAGTGAGAGAGTGGTTGTGGTGGAGTTTGGCTGCTTACCAGAGTAAAACCACCATAAATGTCCAGCATACAGCTAGATAAATACATAATATAATGGGTGAACAATTGGCTGATGGGTTGGGCTCAAAAAGGTTTACAGTAAATCGGGTTACATCAGGCTAGCAGACAGTCACTAGTGGTGTTACGCAGGGCTCCATTTTAGGGCCGGTCCTCTAATGTTTTCATAAATTACTTTGATGTAGGACTCTCACTTATACTAAGTTTACAGATAACACTAAATTGGGAGGACCTCTTGACTCCCTTGAGAGTCGAGAGGTCTTGCAGAGATATCTTGACAAATTAGAGTGCTGGGCAATCACTACAATACGAAGTTTAACAAGAGCAAGTGCCAGAATCTGCACGTGGGATGGGGCAACCCTGGACATACATGCATACTGAAGGACAAGAGTCTGGAGAGCAGCCCCATGGAAAGGGATCCAATGATTCTGGTTGACAGTAAGTTGCAGGGTCCCCAGGGAAGTGGTCATGGCACCTAGCTTTCACAGATTCACAGATTCACAGATTTCTCTAGGTTGGAAGAGACCTCAAGATCATCGAGTCCAACCTCCGACCTAACACTAAGTACTCCACTAAACCATATCCCTAAGCTCTACATCTAAACGTCTTTTAAAGACCTCCAGGGATGGTGACTCCACCACCTCCCTGGGCAGCCCGTTCCAATGCTTAATAACCCTTTCGGTAAAGAAGTACTTCCTAACATCCAACCTAAAACTCCCCTGTCGCAACTTTAGCCCATTCCCCCTCGTCCTGTCACCAGGCACGTGGGAGAATAGACCAACCCCCACCTCTCTACAGCCTCCTTTCAGGTAACTGTAGAGAGCGATGAGGTCGCCCCTGAGCCTCCTCTTCTCCAGGCTGAACAAGCCCAGCTCCCTCAGCCGCTCCTCGTAAGACTTGTTCTCCAGACCCCTCACAAGCTTGGTCGCCCTTCTCTGGACTCGCTCGAGCACGTCCATGTCCTTCCTGTAGCGAGGGGCCCAAAACTGAACACAGTACTCGAGGTGCGGCCTCACCAGAGCCGAGTACAGGGGCACAATCACTTCCCTACACCTGCTGGCCACACTGCTTCTTATACAGGCCAGGATGCCGTTGGCCTTCTTGGCCACCTGAGAATACTGCTGGCTCATATTCAGCCGACTATCCACCAATACTCCCAGGTCCTTCTCGGCCAGGCAGCTTTCCAGCCACTCATCTCCCAGCCTGTAGCTCTGCTTGGGGTTGTTATGCCCCATGTGCAGGACCCGGCACTTGGCCTTGTTGAACTTCATGCAGTTGACCTCAGCCCATCGCTCCAGCCTATCCAGATCCTCCTGCAGAGCCTTCCTGCCCTCGAGCAGATCGACACACGCACTTAGCTTGGTGTCGTCTGCAAACTTACTGAGGGTGCACTGGACGCCCTCATCCAGATCATCAATAAAGATATTAAAGAGGACCGGCCCCAGTACCGAGCCCTGGGGGACTCCACTAGTGACCGGCCTCCAACCAGATTTGACTCCATTCACCACAACTCTCTGGGCCCGGCCATCCAGCCAGTTTCTAACCCAGCGAAGCGTACGCCAGTCCAAGCCCCGAGCAGCCAGTTTCTCGAGGAGAATGTTGTGGGGAACTGTGTCAAAAGCCTTACTGAGGTCAAGGTAGACCACGTCCACAGCCTTTAGACCACGTCCACAGCCTTTAAGCTTATCACAGTTCAAAAAGCATTTGGACAACATTCAGACATATGTTTTGCTTTTGGGTGGTGTGTGGAACCCTGAGTTTTGTGTCCCTTCCAACTCAGGATATTCTATGATTCTAAGTCTACTGAAAGGCAATAAATACCACATTCTAAAAAAAGAAAAAAAAAGACAAAAAAAAGACAAAAAAAGTCATTTTTCTTAAACATGATATATGCCACAGTCATATTTCTCAGTGACTTAGTCATTCTCCTACCCATGCACCCCCACACTATGCATATGTGAAGTTTATGAGAAAAGTTTTTCATCTGGGGTGGTGAAAGTCAATCATTCTCAGTGGATCTGTATCTGAAAACCATAGTCAGAGCTTCTATGGATTTTATTTATCTGCCTATTATCTGTAGAGGCCTTTCTATCAGTTAGGATTTGCTAGATATAGACACTCCTGGGAAAAGCATGCTCCTGCTACAATGAGCAGAATCTTTTGAAAGGAATTATTTCTTTAACGCTTTATGGGAGAAGAGGAACAGTGAGGTAGAGGAGCTGCTGAAGGTAACAGATAATGCAAAGACACTACATATTTCTGGTTGGTTGCCTGCTATTATTCCTATTCAATACAGAAGGTGCAGACTTCTGTCTTGATATATCCCAACTTGTGTCTTGCAGATCAATAAGATGCACAGTGAAAGCAAATGTTGAGTTTAGGCCTCCAGGATCTGGGAGTCCTCTCAGAATGGGACCTATGAAAGCTCAGACACAGTTTTTCTATACTGTTTTCCCTTCTTCCCTTTTGGTCCTCCCTGTTGGTTTGCCATAGATGGGTGTTTACCTCCATATTCTTTGCAGATTTTTCCTTCATAATCTGTCCTAAATCTTTATAGTAGGCCATAAGTAAAATCTATAAATCATTAGTAAGAACAATGAAAAACAGTTTAGATGTCTCTTAGTGGAAAAACCATGAATATAGATACTGCTTCAAACATTGACAATGGCTGTTTAAAAAAAAAAAAAAGTAAATAAAAAATGGTGGTTATAGTCTTTTTCCATTGGGGAGAAAATCTACACTGTCATAGAAGAGCACAATCAAATAACAATTAAACACAAAAGAAACTTGGTTAGCAGAGACTATGTAAATAAGGCTAAGAGGGAGTTCTCTGATAAAACTTACCACAGGGAACTTATGGAACCCATAAACCGTTCTTTATCTTGGAACCCAGAGAAACAATCAAGTTCCTTTTCTGAGAGATTCTGGAAAAATCACAAGTAGTTCTCTCAAATGGTTCCTTTCAGCCATGAAAGGAGTAAACCCAGCAAGTGCTGTTAAAAATAGACTTGATATCCTAACCCTTCAAGAGTTATATAAAAATATATATATACATATATATATATTGCTCTCAGATAGGTATATTGACTAACAGTACAACACCTAACTATAAACAATTTGCTTGCAGTAGGTGTTACCCGCCTATACACCAATTCCTCCTTCTAGAATGGCATGATGACACATTTAGAATACCCATAAGAGCAAGGCAGTCCAGTCTTGGAGTCCAAGATCAAACACAGTGCCTTGCTTATTTACAGTTTTCTTCTTACACAACATCTTTACTCTTAAAGAACCAGTAGTTTTTTAAGCCATGCTTGAGATGTAAGCATTGAGAGGTACTGTAAACAAGATAAACTCTTAACAAGTTACTCCTGTATTCTAAATATTCTAAATATTCTATATATAAATATATATAAATATTCTAATATAAATAAATAAATATAAATAAAATAACATATAATAAATAAATAAATATGTAATAAATACATATATAATAAACAAAAATAATAAATATAAATAAATAAATAAATAAAAATATTCTAGTATAATTCTAATATAACTATTCTAAATCCGAATTCTGAGTAATTACAATAATAATTTATTTTGGATCTAAACACTTATTTGATGCATGTCATTTGAATCAATGAGTGGATTGCCTAATTGGTATTCCTACTACAAATTCAGTAACTTGTATAACTCCATGAAAGTGTCTCTTGAATGCTCCAAA
The DNA here is from genome assembly GCF_040182565.1 of Anser cygnoides. Classification (NCBI taxonomy): domain Eukaryota; kingdom Metazoa; phylum Chordata; class Aves; order Anseriformes; family Anatidae; genus Anser; species Anser cygnoides. The sequence continues at coordinate 171,993,320 of NC_089873.1, read as the reverse complement.
GACTACATCACACACACAAAACAACAAGCTAAGCACCACACAGCCACTTGTCCACTCTCCCCAAGTGGGTGGGGGGAGAGAATTAAAACAGTAAAGGCGAGAGAAATCATACTTTGAGATAAAGTCAGTTTACTAAGTAAAGCAAAAGCTGTGCGCACAAACAAAATAAAACAAGGAATTCATTCATTGCTTTCCGTTGATAGTCAGATGCTCAGCCTTTTCCAGGAAAGCAGGGCTCATCAGATATAGTGGTTTCTTGCAAAGACAAGTTTCATCACTCTGAAAGTTTGTAGAATCATAGGATGGCTTGGTTTGGAAGGGACCTTAAAGATCATCTGACTCCAACCCCCCTGCCATAGGAAGGGATTTCGCCTGCTAGATCAGGTTGGCTAAGGTCCCATCCAGCCTGGCTTTGAACACCTTCAGGGATGGGGCATTCACAACCCCTCTTGGCAACCTGTGCCAATGCCTCACTACCCTTACAGTGAAGAATTTCCTCCTAATGTCTAGTCTAAACCTGTCCTCTTTTAGTTTAAGACCAATCCCCCTTGCCCTATCATTATCTACCCAAGTAAAGAGTCCTTCATCTTTTTTATAAGACCCCTTTAAGTATTAAAAGGTCACAGTGAGGTGTCCCTGGAACCTTCTCTTCTTCAGGCTGAACATCTCCAGCTCTCTCAGCCTTTCTTCATAGCAGAGGTGCTCCAGCCCACTGATCATCTTTGTAGCCCTCCTTTGGACTTGCTCTAACAGGTCCTTTCTTGTGCTGGGGGCCCCAAACCTGGTCACAAAGTTCTCCCTTCCTTCCCTCAGCTTTTATTGCTGAGCATCATATAGCATAGAATACCCCTTTGGTCCATTTTGGTCAGCTGTCCTGTCTGTGTCCCCTCCCAGCTTCTCGTGTACCCTCAGCCTCCTCTCTGGCAGAGCAGAGAGCACAACAAATAGAGAAAGCTTTGACCCTGTGCAGCAAACCAATGTTCAGCAACAAATAAAACATCACTGTGTTATCACCACTGTTTTAAACAAAAATCCAAAACACAGCGTCATATGAGCCTCTATGAAGACAATTAATTCTATCCAAGCCCAGAGCAGGGTAACTCACATATTAAAAAGGGTTGAAACACCCATTTACCACTATGATAATATATATATATATTACAAATTACTTGCCATTAATTTTGAAATTTTATCTACAAATTCATTTCATATTGGGGGTACAGAGCTTATAGAATACTTCATCTGGCCAGTATTGCAAGATTTGTTTCTACCTCAGACATGGTAATTTACATTACTTTCATCCTTACTGACTGATCTGCAATTATTCTCATATTCCTTATCATATATTTTGAAAAACAAAATGGTGTATTTTGATGCTGCTATCATATTTAGATTGTCTTTTCTCAACTTTCACGTGTGGCTATCGCTGTCTCTCTCTCTCTTTTTTTTTTTTTTTTTTTAATGTGGTTGATTAACTTCTACTGCTTTACTGCTTGTTTTAATTTTCTTTCCAAGTTTCAGCTCAACTGGACTTTTGTCCATTATCATTTTATTTTTGACCTTTTTGACCTTGGAGACATAGCTCTCTCTGCAGATCAGTCCCTTTTTCTATTCCTTTTAGATTCTCTACTTACACTTAATATCCTATGAGAGGGTGTTTCTTTCTCCAGGGAGGTCTGTAGCCCTTTTCTGCCAAGATATTTTTTTCTCACACTTGTAATGCAAGCTTCAGACAACGATTGCACTTTTGTCTTAAAATACTTCCATGCTTCCATTATGTTCAAATCTTTGAGCTCTTCAGTTCAGTCAACCCTGCTAACTATTTTCTTAGTTTCTCAAAGTTGCTCTTCTAAAATCCCAGAACATATCTATGTATTCAGTTCCTGTTTGTCTTGTAATTTAAAATGAACTGAATCAGCACATGATTATTTGATCTAAGCCTATTTTTCACAACTGGTCCCTGTACTGCTCCTCTCTGCTGCTTATATAAAGTAACACTAAAGTATCACCAGTACCTTTTTAACTTCATAGACTATGTTCTACATAAATTTGTCAGTGGGTATGTTCAAGAATAGTTAAAATGTACTGATATCTAATGGGGTATTTATTTTCAAATTAATATCAGAAAATTAAATTCTTTCATAACTACGCATTTCTTCTTGCTTCTTTCTTTCATACTCTTATTGAGTTCATTGCTGAAATCCAAGTCTGAATGATGGGGTCTAGAGGAAGGTCACATTAATACAGTATCTAAACAAATATCTAAACATACCTCTCTAGAATGACTTCCATCTCAAGGGATGCTGTTTCTTAACTACGTAGAATATATATATATATATTCTATATTATATATAGAATAATTATATATAGAATAATATATATATTCTATATATAATTATTCTATATATAATATATATATATATATTCTACGTAGTTAAGAAACAGCATCCCTATATATATATAGGGATCCCTATGTATAATATATATATAATATATATATTATATATATATAAATATATATATAGATATATAATATATCTAATATATATATTAGATAGCCATTGTGTTGATTTTTTGCTTGCTTCCTTTCCCTCTCCTATTTTCTTCCTTTCTTTTTGTTCTGTAATTCTCAATCAGAGCAGCTACAACCAGTTTTCTGAAATACCATGTTTAATACTTTTAACAATATCATTTTTTCCCTATTCTTATATATATGTTTTCCATGATTACATGCATTTCAGAATTCGCAAGACTTCACTGAATACCTCCTGTGTAAAAATTCCATTTTTGATCAAGCAAGCATGAATCCTAAAATGTTCTTTGTTATGTAAGCAGAGCCTGTTATTTGAGAAGAGTAATCTCTGTGTCTTGATATTAAACACCCTGAAATGCTCTTGCTAGTACCAGTCCCTGAGGTAGATGTCAATCCTGAATGATTTTGCCACATTTCATCTCCTTTGCAGGGATAAAGTAATTTCTGAAATTCCATTTCTCTGCAAGTCTTCTCTGCAAGTCTTCTCTTTATACCCTAGGCATAATCAGTCTCAGTTCACATCAGTGAGAATTTGATGGTGTCATTTAATCTTCCAATATGAAGAATAACATGCATCTTCTTCCTTACCTCAAAAAACAACAATCTAGTGCTTACAATCTTTTTCAAAGCCAGATCCAGATTGTGTGATTCTTTGCAAATTAGGCAGTCCAGAAGAACAAAGGAAAGAATGAATGTTGCTGTTAACATTTCTGCATTTTAATATTTCAGAGAAGTAATTTCAAAGACAGCATTTTGATATTATGTTTAAACTGACTGATGAGGCCAGGTCTGTCATTTCTGGATATCAGGTTACAAAGATACTTCATAAAAGCGTAATGCCTTCTAAAATTACCAAACCAAAAATAGTCTAAGATTTTGAAGTACTGCAGTCTGTATAAAGATGTCTATATTATCCTGAAGAAATTAACACAATGATGAAATGTTATGTTGTATAAATTTTTTACAAATTCATATCTGTGCTTCTGGCTCAGAACTGAGAGAGCTCTATAAATCTAATGGAACATAAAGTTCAGAATTAAACATTGTCATTAGTTGGCCATTTTACATAAAGCTGAGTAATGTGCAAAGCCCTCGCAGTTCGTCTGAAATCAATAATTTAGAGATAACTTGGAATTTTAAACGTTCATGTTCCCTTGATGTAAACACTCCTGTGGAATCAAATTTGGTTTAAACGTGTAAGTCATCAAGATATGCAGATGCAATCTGTGTATGTAAATGCAAAAGTGATGATAGGGAGGATACAGTTATGCAGCACGGCTGCATTTGTTTGGACCCTGTTCTAAAGTCCCTTTAGCTGCAATTACAGCAAACTTCACTATATGGTGGTTATTACAAATTCCTCAATGCTATCTAAAGATGCATGCCGCTTTTGAATATTTAGGTATAGTTATGCTTCCTAATACTTTAATGGAAAATACTTTAATGGAAAAGCACACAGGAAGTAGAAAGACCTTATCAACTTTGCCATTGAAAGTTTTAATTGTTTATTTAAAAATATTTTCTCAAAGGAGTCAGACATCAGGAAAATAATTCCTCAGTTTTCAACACTTTTTAATCAGATATGGTATGTATTTGATTTTCTGGTATTATGGTCTCAGTTTCTGATTCTCTTAAAGTGTTAACAGATTGTGAGAATCTGAGAAAATAGTTTACTAGACACAAAGTTCTGTGCACAGTATATTTTACTAGCTAATTTTTTAAAAGGAGCTTGGATATGTTAGATGAAATGTAAATCCAACATATAGCAATAAACAGATGTTGACTAGCCCTTTGAAACCCGACAGTCATTATATTTTTCTATTGATTAATAATAAAAAGAAACAATAGCAATCAAGCAAACAAACAAAACTCCAAGGCTTTTTTTTTTTTTCCCTTTTATGGATATATTCTCAACTGCCTATGTCCTAGCGCCACAAATGTTCGGAGTTCTATTTCATGCAGAAGTCTTAGTAGTACTTTTAAAATATAGATTGTCATTAGTATCAGAAAGACCACATCTGACAAAATTTCAATGTTTACAGTATGTGACCATGGAGAAATGAAACTTTGAGACTAGCTTCTGTCTCAGACTGATACTTAAAAATTTATACAGAAGAAACAAATCCAATAACACAATCTGAGAGACAGCAGAGTAAGAAGTAGAATCCCATGCAAACACATGTAATGAACGGTTTCTAAAACAAGAATTTATAAGAAGTGTTGTCTACATCCAAACACTGCAAAATATAACATTGTCATTCTGCTTTGCAGCTCAGGAAATGAAATATGAAGGAATTAAAGGCTGAATCCACCAAAGGTTTCAGTTGCTGTACTGTCTACTGATTTTCAAAACAGTTTGCTTAACCCAATTCGAGTTCATGAATCTCAATCACATAGATCAGGATGAAATGACTTCTGAGCTGCTAAGACCTGCAAAGATGAAATAAATTCTGAACATATTTAGAAGCAGAACATAGATATTTGGGGAATACATGTGCCTAACATTTTAGAGTGTCTAAGGATTTAATTAATTAATTAATTTCATGTCTACCACAGAATTATTATATTCGTTTATGAATTTCAATGTAAAAATTTTGTTAAAGATCAGAGAGGATGTTTTTGGAAAAATGAACAAAATAGTCAATCCCTTGGGTCCAAGATCAATGCATTAACCACAATATTGCCTTCTCTCACTGGAAGTCAGCTCAGATATTGTGTCTTGCAAACTGTCTTAATTGCCACAATTGCTTATATAAACATTACAGTGTGGAGAAAACTGGTTACTGCGTGTTACATCTGCAGATAATTTTGATATTCATTTACAGGTCATGACATTTTACAAGATTTGCAATACCAAATAACTTTCTTATGCTCTGCTCAAATAGACCAATGTCCAATGTTCACTATTTGTGCTTGGATGATGTTACAAGCTCTGCAGAGTTATGAATAAAATAGAATCATCATAGAATGGCTTAGGTTGTGACCTTAAAGGCCATCTAATTCAAACCCTACTGCTACCGGCAAGGATGCCACCCACTAGATCAGGTTGCCCAGGGCCCCATCCAACCTCAACTTGAACACTTTCAGGGATGGGACATCCACCACTTCTCTGGGCAACCTGTTCCAGTGCCTCACCACCTGCATAGTGAAGAATCGTTTCTTAACATCTAACCTAAATCTCTCCTCTTTTAATTTAAAATTGTTCCCCTTTGTCCAGCCTCTGTCTGCCTGTGTAAAAAGTTGCTTTCCACATGACAATACCTGTTAAACATTCATAAATGTGAGCAAACATCTTTCCTTTTCTGATTATATCTTGGAATGCTGCCCATTTCACTGATTTGAGTGAAATCAATCAATATAGTGCTTTTGATTTTATATCAGTATGATTGGGGATAATTTTATGACTGAAAATTAAATACTGAAGTACAAAAATGTCTAATTGGATATTTGTCAGTTTTAAATTTGCTGCAGCATTACTAAAAACATAGATTATTGATAATGATTAAGTTCTGAAGCACTATATTGAGATTCAGAGTATTCTTTTCATCCCACTTGTCCTTCTCTTTAAATTCCTCCTACTCCCAATATGTTCAGAAATCATTTTACAAAGACTATCTTGATATAAATTGAATCCATCTTAGAGCAGCCTAGTGGTATGAACTTCCAAGTTCTAGTTATTTTTACTGGAAAAATCAAGTTTACTCACAAACTCATGGCTAGTAAACAGCAAAGCAGGACTTTCTCACATATAGAAGAGGATTCAAAAAAAGTGTTTTTCTTGAGATGCAGTTCAGGAAGTGCCTTGCTTTGCTTTACTTGAACTGCAATGATGCAATTTATGTAAAAGTACATGAACGGGATCATAAACCTTTTGTATGATACAATGTTTTAGATTTTCAAACTCTCAAACTTGATATGCTTATAGAAACCCCAGGGAGCTTCAACTTAAGGGCACTGTAGGAAAAACACCCTGATCTTGATAGCTGAGGGCCTCTACTGATTGTATAACTAAGGAATTCGCAGATTAGGTGTTCCTGGTGGTTGAAACTAGTTATTCTCAGTTTTGTATGTTTGGCCCCACATGTCAGTTCAGCTCCAGAATAGTATGAAACTTACTAAGAAACTGATAGTCTTTTCCCTTCCTTTCCCTACCAGATTCCTTTCAGCCAAAAATAAGTTTCTTATTTGGAAATGGAAGAAAAGTCTTTGTTTAACCACAAAGTTAGACAGCTAGGTCTTATGGAATGTGTATAAATCTCTTCCTTACAGAAATACAGAATGGCTGAATTTGGAAGGGACCTCTGGAGATCATCTAGTCCAATGACCCTGCCGATCAGGATCACTAGAGCACATTGCGCAGGACGGCGTCCAGGCAGGAATCCATTGTCTCCTAAAAATTATTTAGACAGGTCTTCTCAGAGATTTTTGAAGACCCAGACCCAAATGCCTTTATGAATGGAAATGCTGTATCTTATTGAAGGCAGTCAATGATGTAACAGAAAGTATCACAAGATATGTCACTGAGAGCCTAATTCAAGGGAATTTCTGTTAACTGCTCAACCACATTCAAATACAGACAATCAGCTTCTACACACACTGGTCATTTGTTCCCATATTCATTTCACTTTTGAATATTGACTCCTTTGTGGATTACTTAGCAACCTTATCAGGAAAACATTTTGGCACAAATAGAAGAGAAGAGAAGAGAAGAGAAGAGAAGAGAAGAGAAGAGAAGAGAAGAGAAGAGAAGAGAAGAGAAGAGAAGAGAAGAGAAGAGAAGAGAAGAGAAGAGAAGAGAAGAGAAGAGAAGAGAAGAGAAGAGAAGAGAAGAGAAGAGAAGAAGAGAAGAGAAGAGAAGAGAAGAGAAGAGAAGAGAAGAGAAGAGAAGAGAAGAGAAGAGAAGAGAAGAGAAGAGAAGAGAAGAGAAGAGAAGAGAAGAGAAGAGAAGAGAAGAGAAGAGAAGAGAAGAGAAGAGAAGAGAAGAGAAGAGAAGAGAAGAGAAGAGAAGAGAATAGTTCAGTTGGAAGGCGCCTTCAAAGATCACCTATGTGTATGCTTTTGTTTGAGACAAATAGAACTATTTACTTACTCATTCAATAGGAGATTCAGCACTAAGACCAAACAGATCGGCAGTTTCTAGAACATTTCTTGTTTTATGACATCAGAGGCAGCTGACAACTTCTCACTGATCACTTAGCGCAAATGGCATTCTGCCACAGCTAGTAAACCCAGATAAAGATTTCTAACTCTAGGGTGCTCTGGGGATTAAATGAGGCTTTTAAAGCTGTAAGTAATTAGCTGAAATGTTTATAAAGGAAAGAAAAGTAAGTGTGCTGAACTTTTTTTAACTGGAGTATTTACATTTTCTGACTGACAAAGCTCTTTAATACATTTTTGTGTGGGTGTGCCAACTGTTCTATATGTAAAGTTATACAAAGACTTTTCAGTGACTGTTAACCATTACAGAATTGTTTCCTTATGCTATAAAGCCTATCTATCAGAAAGTTTTTTTTTTTTTTTTATTTTATTTTTGTTTTTAGCAAAACTACAGTGTAGTTTTCACAGTATCTAACTTCAGGTACCTTATTTATGTGTCTAATTTAGAACGCAGTCTCCTGAGAATTCAGATCTCTTAAGCTCACTGCTGCTCACTTAAATCAGCTACTTGATAGGAATCAGCCATTAACTACAAATGGCTGTGAGAGGAACTAAGCTGGCAGGTGGAAGTATCCTCTTTGTCAGGTTTATGTAAATCTTAATGTATAAAATATATGTATGTCATAATTAGATGAGATTGTGAGGGTTTATAAATAATCAAAACATCTTGATAGGGCAACTTGTAATTATATAATATAATATACAAAAAAAAAGAAAGTAAAATGATCTTGAGAAGAATCTTGTGTAGGTTGTACTGACTCAAAGAACATAGAGAATAAATTTAGTAACATTTGAAATTTGCATAAGAAGCTTGAAAAAATGAGTATATACTCTATAATCACTAAACTTTTGAGGTTTTATTGATTCTTTTAAAAGAAAGATGTCCAGGAATCAGTCTTTTTCCACAAGAACACCAAATGATTGGGAAAAGCCAGTTGAAGAAGTCCAGAAGAGAGATAATGATATATCTTACAATTAAGCGTTCTGCATGATTATGTCTTGATCAAGTGCTTGAGCTTGTTTTTGTCTTACTTAGCAGTACTGGTATGCTCTGAGATAATTATGGCAAAATTCTTATTTACCCATTTAATATTGAAGAACGAATAGAGACTTCCTACATTGCAGTTAGTACTGGGGCTCTTGGGTTCCAAAAATTCTTCATTTTTGGTGTTATGAACATTTCTTCATTTATATGGACAGCTTCAAAAGGAGAGATGCAAAAAAAAGTAAGCAAAAGGAGAGAGAGGTATGACAGTGTCTCTCTTGAGACTGGATCTATTCAGCCTTGAGAAGAAAATGCTCAGGGGACACCTTGTTGTTATGTACAACTCCATGGTGAAAGGATTCAGAGATGTCCAGGCTCTTCTTGGAGCTTCACAACAGTAGGATTAGCTACAACAAACCCAAGCTGGAAGATGGAAAATTCCCATTAGGTATAAGTGATAAAGGTAAGACAGCAATGACCTAGATGAGCTTTGGGATCTCCATCGTTGGAGGATTTCCAGACTTGACTGAGCATGGCTGTTAGCCACCTGATCTGAATAGCCTTGTTTAGAGCAGGGAAGAACACGAGTACATCATCTCTGAAGCAAATGACCTCTGAAGGTTCCTTTCCAACTGGATTTTTCTATGTTTATAAAGCAAAATGCTGCAGACTAATGATAAACTTTGTAGCCAGGATGTTTACAAGAGAGCTTGCAACATTCCTTTTAAAAATGTAATCTGTATTTTGATTGCTCAGTTTCAACACAAAACTCAATATTACCTCCAAGAAAACTGTAAATGTTAATACAAAAAAGTAATAATAATAATTAGGATATAAATCTGTTCCTTTTTGAAAAGAGGAAGGATTTTTTTTAAATGATTTTTTTCAAGAAGTGTGTGTTTTCATGACTTTGAGGATTTATCTGTTATAATAACAACAAACAAGAAAATACGGAAGAAGAGCAGCTGTATGATTTGACATAGCAGCCAAGTACTTCTAGCTGTTCAGTAGCACATCTCAATTGCACTCTGATGCCAAATGCTGCATTCTTTTGACCTCCAGAATAATGTAACTAGGTGGACTATATATATTAATAGTTCCTTTTGTTTCCTATATAATTATTTTAATGCTAAATTGATACACAGTAAAGGACTGAAATGATTGCTGGTGAAAATGGTATGAGAAGATAAAGATATAGTGCAAATGATTTCAAATACTTTTAAAACACAGTTTATTTATTCTGAGTGGATAAACTGTAATTTCAGAGATTTTAACAATGGAGTCTCAGACATCCAGCATCCTATCATATTTGCAGAAGTACTTGATTCACCCAGAATGCTTAGAAGGCTGATGATGTTGTACAAGACTTTTAATGGTGGGTGAAGAACAGGTTAAAATTAAGCATTTTTATTTAAGTTAACAGCCTCACTGGCAGAGCTACCAGTGATTTCCTCCTTTATCCCAGGTTTTCTGAAGAGGGGAGGGTGACTGACTGGTCAAGGGCCTTGTCTTCTATGTTAAAGGGAAAAAGAGCAGAATGGCCTCTCCCAGCTCCCTGAACTCCCATTTAAAGACTGTTTCCATATGGAAGACCGTTGTGTTTGAATGATGTCTTCTTTCCTTTGACTCCTGACCTCCTCTCTCTAGTAATGTGTTTAAGTCAGGACTCTTGTTCCCATAAAGGAAAAGGAGGACCTTGACAACCAAAGATTGAGTTGGGATCTGCTATCCTAGAAGGAAGAAATAAATTGTTTAAGTATCATTTTTTATAGAATCATAAATGGTTGGGGTTGGAAAGAAATATTAATTATTAATTAAAGATATTCTAATTCCAAGTCCCCTGCCATGGGAAGGGATATCTTCCACTAGACCAGGTTGCTCAAATATGTTTTCAATGTTTGTTGCATGCAGTATGTCTGAAAGGATGAAAAAAATATTCTGGGTTTTTATGCTGCTCTGAATCCACTCATTTAATTAGTAGTGATTCATCTGCAAGTAAACACAAACATATTTTTCTTGTTACTTAATACATAATTCTCATATTTGTCGCATTGCTTTTTTTGTATAACTATCAATACATGTGTTATATGGAATGAAGCTGATCCCTATCTCTTAAAATCTATTCCCCTTTCAGCTCTACACCTTCATCATCAATTTAACCATAAATAAAAAAAAAATAAATAAAATGTGTCTTTCCATACTTAATATACTTAAGAGAATAGATGAAGTGAGCAGGCTGAATATCTATCTGTTTTGAAAAGGCTTTCTTTGAAATCCTTTGTGTCATTAATTTGAGGATGACAGGCTAAAAGAGAAAAGGCTAAAATTTGCCAAGGTACTTTGTTAGTTGGTGACAATAAATAAATAAATAATGACTTCTCTGGACTAATGCCTGTAATATTGAGATTGATATAGTATATCAGTGAAAAAAAATGTAGACCACTAATGACCAAAACAGAGCTGGCATCCTGCTAGTATTTAAGTATACTGAAGTCATCACCAGGTGGTGATTATATTGCTGATATTCTTCTGATTTCATATTATATTTATTGATGTATGCCAGATATGTTCCTGAGAAAAATAAGAGTTGATCTGACATAAGACTGAAGACAGAAATACAAGACTTCCATCTAGCTTTTCTCTAATTTAGCTAGATCTTTCCCTGCACTCTAGTTCTGGATGTACATTATAAAAACTGGTATACTCTATTACAATTACTTAAAATCAGGAGCATGAGTCTCCTCTTTCCTCCCAGTTGAAGTCTGGGAGCCAAAAATGAGATCAAAAGGATCAGGTGAATGATTGGCTGCATGGGTGGTACCACTCAGGATTTTGGGTTCTACAATATTGGATGTATCTTTGGGAGAAAGGCATATTAAAACTGAATGGGGTGCTCCTGACCAGGTTGAGCAAGAGTATTCTGTGCAGCAAACAGGCAGGACTTATTAGCAGAGCTTTAGACTAAATTCAGTGGAGGAAGGTGATCTAATTCTGAGTGAAAGAGAAGAATCAGAGAATACAGAGTTTAGGAAGCAACAGGGAAATACCTGTGAATTTTCTCAAAGGAATTAGGCAGGGCTCCTCTAAAAAGCTGGTGTGGCTGATAGCCCAGCAGAAATGCCTTTACACTAATGCACACAGTGGAGGAAACCAGCAGAAGGATTTGGAAACCATGGTGCAGTTAGAAACCTCTGACCTAATTACTATCACGGAAAAGTGGTGGGATGAATCACACAACTGGAACATTCTAATTGAGGACTACAAGCTTTTCAGAAAAGATAGGCAGAGAAGGAGGTGTGGTGGTGTTGTCCTCTATGTTAAGAAACTGATAGATTGCAAAGAGCTACCTCTGAGAAACAGCTACAAACAATTTGAGAGTTTGTTGGTAAAAATTAAAGACTGGACCAATAAAGAGCACTCTGTGGTTGGGGTGTACTGCAGGCTGCTTGATCAAGGGGAGCCTGTTGATGAGAGGCCTTCTTGCTGGAGCTGCAAGAAGCATTAACATCCACAGGCTCTCATCCTGATGGGGGATTTTAACCACCCAGATGTCTGCTGGAAAACTACACAGCAGGCTGTAAGCAACTCAGGAGACTCCTGGATTGCGTCAATGATAATTTCCTGGTCCAGGTATTAGACAAACTAATGTGAGGAGAAGTGTTACTGGATCTGGTGTTCACCAATGCAGATGAACTCATTAAAGAGGTTAAGACTGGAGACAGTCTGGGCTGCAGCAACCATGCCCTGGTTGAGTTTGTAATCTCAAAGAATATGGGCCTGTCAAAGATCAAAGACAGGACTCTGAACTTCTGAAGAGCAAACTTCCAGATATTTAAAGACCTAGCAGATGAGATCCCCTGGGACACTATCCTTGGGGACAGGGGAACTGATCAGAGCTGACAACTCTTTAAGGACAGCTTTCTTAGAGAACAAAAGCTCTCCATCCCCATGTGTAAGAAAGCAAAGAGGAAAGGGAGGAAACCGGGATGTCTGAGCACGGAATCACAGAATCACAGAATCATTTAGGTTGGAAGAGACCTCCAAGATCACCTAGTCCAACCCATGACCTAACACTGACAAGTCTTCCACTAAACCATATCACTAACAACTTTAGCCCATTCCTCCTCATCCTATCACCTCCTATCACCATCCTATCAACCTCCCCTGGCGCAACTTTAGCCCATTCCCCCTTGTCCTGTCAGCAGGCATGTGGGAGAATAGACCAACCCCCACCTCTCTACAGCCTCCTTTAAGGTACCTATAGAGAGCGATGAGGTCTCCCCTGAGCCTCCTCTTCTCCAGGCTAAACAACCCCAGCTCCCTCAGCCCCTCCTCATAAGACTTGTTCTCCAGAACCCTCACCAGCTTTCTTGCCCTTCTCTGGACTTGCTCGAGCACCTCTATGTCCTTCTTGTAGTGAGGGGCCCAAAACTGAACACAGTAAACACAGGAGCAGTTGGTCAAACTGAGGTGAAAGAAGGAAATGCCCAGGCAGTGGAAGCAGGGACATGTGGCCTGGGAGGAGTACAGGAATGCTATCCAGATGTGTATGGATAGGATCTGGAAAGCCAAGGCATGGATGGAGCTGAACTTGGTAAGGGATGCAAAAAAAATAACGAGAAGGATTCTATAGGTACAATGGTCATAAAAAAAAAAAAAAAAAAAAAAAAAGGCCAAGGAGAGTGTACCCCCTCTGACAAATGAGAAGGGAGAACTGGTTACAACAGACATGAAGGCTGAGGTACTGAACACGTTCTTTGCCTCTATCTTCACTGGCAGACAGGCTTCCCATGTCTCTTGAGTCCCTGAACCTCTAGGTTGGGGCTGGGAAAGAAAAGTCCCTGACACTGTAAGCAAAGAGCAGGTTCAAGATCACCTGATGAAACAAAATGAGTATAAGTCTGTGGGGCCTGATGACATGCATCCCAAGTTCCTAAAGAACTGTCTGATGGAGTAGCGAAGACACTCTCCATCATATCTGAAAACTCCTGACAGACAGGTGAAGTCCCTGGTGACTGGAAGAAGGGAAAAATCACTCTCATTTTTAGAAAAGGTAGAAGGGAACTACTACTCCCTACTACGTGGAGAACTACAGACCTCACCTCTGTGTCTGGGAAGACCATGGAACAGATTCTCCTGGAAGCAATGTCAAGGAACAAGTAAGACAAGGAGGTGATCTGAGACAGCAGCGCAGCTTCATAAAGGGCAAATCATGCCTGACCAGTCTGGTGGCCTTCTCTGATGGAGTGACAGCATCAGTCGACAAGGGAAGACCAATCAATGTAATCTACGTGGACTTCTGTAAGACCTTTGACATGGTCCCTCATGACATCCTGGTCTCTACACTGTAGAGAGATGGATTTGAAGGGTGGACTCTTTGGTAGATAAGGAATTAGCTAGATGGCTTCAGACAGAGAGTTGTGGTCAACGGCTCTATGTCCAAGTGGATGCTGGTGATAAGTGGTGTCCCTTGGGTCTGTCATTGGACAAGTGATTTTCAATATCTCTATCAGTGACATAGACAGTGGGATTGAGTGCACCCACTTGAAGGAAGGGATGCCATCCAAAGGGACCTGGAAAAACTGGAGAAGTGGGACCATATGAACCTAATGAGGTTAAACAAATCTAAGAGCAAGATGTTGCACCTGGGTTGGGGCAATCCCAGACATGAGTACAGACTGGGTGGAGAACTCATCAAGAGCAGTCCTGCAGATAAGGACTTGGGGATTCTGGTGGACAAAAAGCTCAACATGAGCCAGCAGTGTGTGCTTGCAGCCTAGAAGGCCAACTGCATCCCAGGCTGCATACACAGAGGCTTCACTAGCAGGATGAGGAAGGTGATTGTGCCCATCAGCTCTATCTTGGAGTACCTCATTTGGAGTACCGCATCCAGGTTTGCGGTCCAAGAAGATGATCAGAGAGCTGGAGTACATTTTCTAGAGGGGAAAAAAAAAAAAAAAAGGCAGAGAGATCTGGGGATGTTCACCCCACAGAAGAGAAGGCTTTGGGGAGACCTTTTTGCAGACTTTCAGTACTTAAAGGGGGCTTATTAAAAATGTGGAGAGTGACTTTTTTACAGAACATTTTTAAACTTTAGTTTAGGGGAGATTTAGATTAGATGTTAGAAGGAAATTCTTTACTCAGAGGGTGGTGAGGCACTGGAACGGATTGCTCAGAGAAGTTGTGGATTCCCCATCCCTGGAGATGTTCTAGACCAGGTTGGATAGGGCCCTGAGCAACCTGAACTAGGTGTCAGTGTAGCATCTGTATCCATGGCAGAGGGCTTGGAACTAGGTGATATTTAAGGTCCCAAGCCATTATATGATTGTATGGAAAGGAGCACAGGGAGCTCAGTAGTCCCTCTGTGTTTTTTGTTTGTTTGTTTTTGTTTGTTTGTTTGCAGGTTTTCTTTTTTTTCCCCCAAACATTTTATGTGAAAGCAAAGTCAGAAATGCTTCTGCAGCTGAAACATCATGACTCATCTGTCACTATTCTCTCCACAGTACATTACTTCTGAAAGAGCTCAGAGAGGAGGTGGTCATGCCCCCTGTCAGACACCAGAATCAGCAGGACAAGTGTAGTAGGTAATGTTAGAGCCAGTGCAAACAGAACTTGGCAACCTAAGTGTGTAGCTACGCTGACAATTACATTGCTTCTAATAAAGGGGGCTTTCAATCTATTCAAAGCCTCAAAGGCCTCAAAGCCAACTGTCACAAACTGGCTCACAGTCATATTCCTTAAGGGCTGCCCCACTCCCTCTTTTGTTAACAGATCAGTAAACAAGCAGAGTGCTCAAAGTGGGAAAGTGTTCAATGTTTGCACTCATCTCCTGATTGTTTACCACCGTAGTGTAGATATCCTTACTGAGTCTAGAACCAGAGTCAAAACTGTAAGGAAGGACCAAAAGTCCGATTCTTGGCAGGAATCTGAGCCAAGGATCTGAGGAAAGGCAGAACTAAATGGAGCAAGATGCAATCCAGACACTCAGGGCTTATATACAATCTAGAAAGGGATATACCTTATCAGCACTGGTCAGCGACAGTAGCTTTTGTGAGGTGATAAGTATAGGTCTTGCTACTGTATAACTCCCTGGACCTTCCTTGTGCAATCTTTCTGCAGTTTTTTGTTGGCTTACATTTAGGCATCCAACTATGTGAAAAAACTCACTCTACTGTGTGTGAATCTGCATATGCTTACATACGCTGGAAGATATCTGCAACCAGAAAAAGCAGATAGAAATTAAAAAAGCATTAATCTTAAGGCAGAATTTATCTTTAGTTCCCAGCTTCATTAAATGGAAACTGTGTGCTCAAGTTCTAACAGCAAAGCTAAATGTTTCTGGGGATCTGGTGTTGGCTTTCTGAAAAAGATAAAGGATCTGAACTTAATATCTCCATAATAATCAGTTTTCTGTATCTGATACATAGTTGCTTATAATAAGGTTAATTTCACTACTGGGGACTGCAAAACATTTTTAGTCTTGCAATTACTTTCTGGAAATTTGAGCTATTAATTCCAGTTATTGAAGAGAGTAGTACCCAAAGCAATAAAGGTCAAAAGTGCTTTAGCATAATTTTAAAGAAAAATGACAAACATGCTTAAGAACAAAGCAAAAAAAGATGATCTATCAAAATTTAAAATTATAATTTAAATGGAAATTATTCCAAAAAGCACAAAAAATCCCTCATTTTTTCCTCTTTGCTCAAATATGTTCAAGTCCTGATATAACAGCAATAACAATTTTTGTCTCTTCTAATTCTTGCAATAAACTGAACAACTCTCAACAAGAACAACAACAACAAAATCTCCCAACCAAACAAGATTCTTTGATACAATCTAGTTAAGAATAAAGTTATTTACTTCTCTAATGCACTTTGTGGTGAGGTTGTGCCAGCTGGTTCCTCCTTTGGAGTGTCAGTTTGACTTAGTAGTTAATTTTCTTCTCTCTGAACAAGAGGGCTTTGCTTCATATTCTATTAGCTGATAGCCTTGAAGATATTTCAGACTACTAGTAATGAGGGTTCAGTGGTTAGATGTCATGATGGTACTACCTTTAGAGTGAGGTACTAGACCACATTTTAATTTGCAAGTTTGGGATTATTTTCTTCAGACAAGTTAAAAATCTCATATCTCTTTGTGATTTGGCCAACATTCTTTATCTAAATTAATGTCATTACAGACTAGTTAACACCAATGTGTTCACAGCTGTTTGTATTCTAGTTTTGAATACAAACTGCTGCATTTGCATAAGCTGTTACATTTCAGGCATACAATTTATTACTTTGTTAAGGAAGATGCAAGTCATATAAAAAACAAACGTAAAACAAAAGGAAACAACTGATACTTGTTTTCACTTGCATTAGTATTAGCACAACAGTTCTATCATCTGTATTAGTGAGACGCTCTTAAAAATGCAGAAATAAAAAAGAGGCACCATTTTTATTTCTCATACTTACATGAAGGAATATTTTTCCCATTATTTAAAATTGGGTAGATTACATTTAGGAAAAAATGTCTTTCTTCTAGTAAAAATGCTTAAACTGTTTGGAGAACACACTTTTGGGAAAAAGTGTTACAAATGTTTGTTGTAGTTAATTGAAGTTTTGTTCTTTGAAAATAAGTAACTGATATCTTTAAGGGAAAAACAACAACTAGGGAAAAAATAAACAGCTACAACTACAATAAACAATAATAATTACTCTCTGGACTACCCTTAGAACTTTAAAAAACAAATGTCAATGTTAGAATTAAATTTTCCATTATCTCAAGCTTAAAAGGTGCAAAAAATCCAGTCACATCAATACCAAATGTTTTTGGATTTTTTCATATTGTCTTCATGAAGCCTTCCAAAATTATGTGAATTTAAATATAAAATGAGGTATTTATTTATATATTATTATCATTATTCATTGATTCTTTGTGAAAAAATTATTTCAAATACATCTTTGAAAGGTATTAACATTCTGGGAATCATTTTAGACCTGACCTAGAACTTTTTAGTATATTTCTTAATTAACATAATATATTTTCCTGAGTTAGTGATGGTGATTGCCATTAAAATAAACACTGAATCATGTAAATACAAATAATGGTACTTTAACTGTGTGAAAAATAATTGTAAAAATTTTTGTTTGTGTGAAATAAGGTGACTTTAAGACAAAGTATTACTCTTAAATGCTATTGCTATTTTATGGTTTTCATTTATTTGCAAACAGAAGAAACTACTGAATCTTCAAGTCTTTGGAAATCAGGAAATAGGAAAAGCAATATCTTGTGACAACAAGAATACAAGGGCTTTGGCCAATAAGGAAGGAATAACAAATTTAAAAGCAATAGGGAAAACAAACAAACAAAAAAAGAGTTATTTCAATCTGTTGTGAAATTTGCTAGAAAGTGTAAAAGTTGAAAAGCCAAATTAGAACTATTAAACACAAACTATACCAAAACAGTAATATTGAGGTGGAAAACTTAAGCTCTCAGAAGTCAAAATTTCCTGTTTAATCATTTGAGCATGATTATACACCCATAGTGATCACTCTATTATTTTTTTTTTGTAGACTTTTTGTAGACTGTATAGAGTAAATGGATATTACTTTTAAAATGGGCAGCAATTCAACACATTTTCTCTTCATTATTTACTATCTTAGTCACATATTTGTAGCACAGTGTTGCAACTTCATTTTAAAGATAGACTTAGCATATTTAGTTATCATCTTCATGGGTTTTCCTATAGTGCTTATCTGTTTATCCCTCTAGAATCTGAATGATTCAAGAATTAAATTTTCTTTTGACTTAATAATATTTGAACGCATACTTTTAATTTGCAACACCCTTTTTTAATAAAGGGTTAATCCAAATTAGTACAACATGTTCAGTTGCGTAATTTGTTATCACAACCAAAACCTCCTACCTTTGGCACTTGAACTGACTGAATAGCTAAGAACAAAAAGGTATGCTGTCAAAAAACAACACTCATAAGGGAAGACACCAGCAGTAGATTTCACAGGTTTTTGCTGCTATTTGCATTACCCTCAAGCTTTGGAGGAAATTATATTTTATCAAGACAGATTCTATTCCCCTATTTTCTTCAGCTATGACTGTCTAAACGGCCTGTTTCTCAATGCTTTAACAGTAGTACATGAATCTTCATTCTAGACTCAGCGTTCTAACGTAGCCAGTTCAACCATCACCTCTCTATATATACTGCCACTTCTTAGTAGTCTCCATTCATTTTATACTACCCCACAACTGTATTTTCTGTATTCCATATTCAGATTTTATTTTATATATATTGAAATAATTCTTATTCTTGATATCTTGATGTGTTGGGTCTGTCTAGGATGGAGTCACCTTTCCCTGCAGCAGCTGTGCTCTGCACTAGTAGCTGGAACAGCACTGGTATCACTCCAGTGTTGTGTCTATTGCTGCATAGTGCTGGCACAGCATGAGGACTCCCTCCAAGCCCCCAGGAGCCAGCAGGCTGGGGGTGGGCAAGTGATGGGGAGGGGACATCGCCAGGGCAGCTAACCTAAACCAACCAAAGGGATATTCCATAACACCTGATGTCACACTCAGCAATAAAAAGGGGGGGCTCTCGTGGGGTAGGGGGCTGTCCTCCTGAACAACCGCTACATGTTTTGAGGCCCCGCTTCCCAGGACATGGCCGAACATCGCTCGTTGATGGGAAGCAGAGAATAACTTTTTTTTTCTCTTTCTCTCTGTGCTTCCGCGTGGCCTTATTCTTTCTTTTATTTCTTTTTCTCCCCATTCCCTTTCCCTTTAATTAAATCATTCTCATCTCAAACCTTGAGCCCTTTGTGTTGTATTTTCTCCCCCTTCCTCTTTGAGGAGGCGGGGGGGGGGGGGGGGGGGGAGAGAGTGAGAGAGCGGTTGTGGTGGAACTCGGCTGCCCACCCAAGTAAAACAACCACAGTCCTTTTTGGCGCCCAATGTGGGGCTCGAGGAATTTGAGATAAGGATGATAGTTGAGAGAAGTAATGGGCAAAACACGGACTGGATGATTGTTATGAATGGAAAAGTTGTGAAGAATTTAAGAAAGCAGTAATTGTGAAGGGATATATTTCACGTTAGTGTGGTGAAGGGACAAGGGGTGGTGTGTGTGTAAATTGTCTACCTCATCGGTGTTGTGATGATGTTATGTTTATTTTGGTGTGGGGAATTCTTTTTCTTTTTTGATGTAAGTGAAGTTTGTGAAGATTGTGATAATTGTAAAGTGAGAGAATATTGTGATTATTCTTAAATATGCTTTTCACAGAGGTGAGGGGTGGAATGTAGTGGGTTTACATGGCAAGGTTTTGGTAGCGGGGGGCCATAGGAGTGGCTTCTGTGAGAAGAATCTAGAAGCTGCCCCATGTTAGGTAAGGGCCCCACCGCCGGCCGGAGCCAAGCCAATAAGTGATGTTGTTTGCACCTCTGTGATAGCATATTTAAGAAATGGAAAAAACTGCTGGGGAACAGCAGCTGGGAGAGAGAGACGAGCGTGAAACAGTCTTGAAAGTGCCAAGGTCGGTGGAGAAGGAGGGGGAGAAGTTCTCCAGGCACCGGAGCAGAAGTTCCGCTGCGGCCTGTGGTGAGGACCATGGTGAAGCAGGCTGTCCCCCTGCTAGGCCGGACCTGTAACCCGTGGAGAGGGGACCACGCAGGACCAGGTGACCTGGCAGGAGCTGTTGCCCGTGGGGGACCCAGGTTGGAGCACTGTGCTCCTGAGGGATGGACCCCATGGTATGGACCCATATCTGGAGCAGTTCTTGAAGAGCTGCTGCCTGTGGGAAGCCCCCGCAGGATCAGTTTGGGAAGGACTACATCCTGTGGGAGGGACCTCACGTTGGGGCAGGGGAAGAGAGTGACTGAGAAGGAGCAGTGGAGACAAAGTGCTATAGACTGACCACAACCTCTATTCCCCTGTTCCCCTGCGCCACTTGGGGGGAGGAGGTGGAAGAGGGTGGATAAGGGGAAGGCGTTTTTGGTTTCTTTCCTTTGTTTCTCACTTCTCTAGCTTGTTAGTAATAATCAATAAATCTTACTATCTCCCTACTCTGAGTATGTTTTGCCCATCACGATAATTGTTGAGCGATCTCCCCATCCTTGTCTCGACCCTTGAGCCCTTTGCATCATATTATCTCCCCCTTCCCCTTTGAGGAGGGGGAGTGAGAGAGCGGCCATGGAGCAACTCGGCTACCAACCCGAGTAAAACCACCACAGTACTCTAGTCAGGAAAATGGTCAGGAAAACACATCAATTATAATAGCTAGTTTGTGATACAGATATTTTTCTACTATGCTTAATAAAAGACATTGCTTTTTTTTTTTTTTCAGAATAAGAATTTTCAGTTTATACTAATCTGTCTAAGCTGTATGAACATGGGCATGAAAGCCTGACTGTTATTTAGACAGCTGTTTGGAGGTTCGCTGGTGATTTTAGCTACATTTTACAAATAAAACCTTTATATCCTACACAAATTATGTTCCCTGTGACCAAGGTTTCACAGAAAAATTGTGTAAATTATTTCCCACTCCTGTCTTTGCTAAATAAGGTAAAAACTTTTTTGTTTGTTTGTTTGTTTGCTTTGTTTTCTATTTATATTTGAAAAGAGTTATACCAAAGAGTTACACCAACACCTGATAGGCATTTTTATAAACTGTTCAGCAAGATATTTAATATTAGCTGTGATGATGACATATCTGGAATTCCTTAGACTTAGCAGAAGCTGTTAATTATGTTCTTTTTAGCAGCTAAACTCCAGTAGCTGTTACTTCATGAGTAAACAAACTTCAATCAACTATAAGGCTTTCAGACCTCATTAAGGATCTTAGGAAAAAGAAAAAAAAAAAGATTTTTGAATGTTTTGAAAAGCATATTGAATTTGTAAATATTTTAGCTATAAGGCACATAAATCTTTAAACTGAACTGTAAAGCATCAACATCAATTGGTGTTTGAAAGATATATACATATAAAAGTATATGAATTAAAGTAAAATGTTAATTTTCAGAGAAAAAGTATCTACTGAAACCTTCTGCAAAATGGCGCCTAAGTACATGTTTTGATTTTTGCTAACATTGCATATTTTATTGCAGGTAGTGTGTACCAATACTAATAACACCCTAATATTAATTCATAATTTTAGAAGAGGTGTATGATCTTTTAAGTGGTTTCCTTGGGTTAAATGTTGAGGTGGTTTGAGAAAAGTATGATTTATGTTTGGTTTTAAACATTGAATATGTTAGAAATTCAGAAGCTGAGTCTGGAAATCACTTTCATAATAAAAGTGAAAAGAAAAAAAATTGGAAAAAGTAAACAAGCTACAAGTATTTTGGGTTATAATTCTTGTAACAGTTAGAATTGTGGCATAACAATGTGACATAAGCTTACAGAATGTACTTTTTAAAAATATATGTATATATTTGCACTGATAAATTGATATTGAATCCATCCAATGTGATAATAATTCATAGTAACTTCCTCTATTCCCTGAGGCTTATGAAAAAGTCAAACACCTGTTTTTTTTTTGAGCACAGTGTCTACCAAGGTAGACAAGATTCCATACCCTGTTGGTAAAGGGGAAATACATATGATAGTCACCAAGCTAATGAAAAGATGTTCTACTGAATGGTATCTGAACAAGAAAATCAGAAAAAAAAAAAAAAGAGAAATAAGCAATGGGTATTAAAAACATATAACTAACAGCGCAAAGCTTGTCAATGTCTAAGTCTTGGTTCCATTAGGAAAAAATATTTTATCCCTTTAAAATATGTAAATGAAGGGAATATGGAAAATTAATATTTTCCTTTGTTCTTCTGCAAGGTGTTTCGTACTGCTGATAAACAATATTTCCTTGAGAAGTCACACTGGATATTCCTCTTGTGGAAAGTTTATTTTTGCCTTGACAACAAGATAATATATGCATTCTCTCAAATGATATGATTATGGCTCTTATAAATGACAACTTACGTGTGAATATCAAGTATATTTTTCTAAGGATATGGAAATAAAATCATAAAGTTTATTAAACACATTCATATAATTAATTGTTGAATACTTGTAGGATAATTTGCAAGCAGTAACAGCCAAAACCAAGTGTAAAAAATAATATATATATGTGCATATATATGAGGTTATTTGAAATATATATGATTGTGTATGATAAACATATGATACAAAACTATATCAAAATGGTATCTAGAACTCAAAAAGGAAGCTTAAGTCAATCTTCTTATATGTGCAGACGGTGTCTTTACCTGATGATTTTATGTTATTATCTCCACATAACCCACTTTCTCTGTCAGTACATAGTGAGTTGGAATGAAACCAAATTGGAACCGAAGTAAATTTCAGGTATTCATAGCTGTGAACCTATGTAAATAGAAAATATTTCTTCCTGTGACTGCAGAGGAATTACTAAATGGTCTCAAAGTGCAAACCAAAGTCATAATTGGCCCTGAGGGAAACATCTGTAGTAAAAGACAAAACACAGCAGGGGACAGGCATAGCCAATGGTATCAATTATCTATTCTGTTTGATATTTAACATGCTCTTTAGAATGGCTTTGGTCAGTGCAAATAAACTTTGTTTTAACAATTCCTACTTATGATCTAAGGGATAGCATGGTTGGGGAGTACTTCAGGATATATTATGGACACTCGACTGTTTGGAGTGAATAGAGAGTTTTAGCCACGTGGACACAAGCTATACCATTCAACATGAGGGCCTAATACCAAGGCCTTAGCTTAGTATTTGCTAGCATATATCTGAGTCAATGAGAATCTTGAAAGAAACACAGAATCGTTTAGGTTGGAAGAGACCTCCAAGATCACTTAGTCCAACCCATGACCTAACACTAACAAGTCTTCCACTAAACCATATCACTAAACTCTACATCTAAACATCTCTTAAAGACCTCCAGGGATGGTGACTCAACCACTTCCCTGGGTAGCCTATTCCAATGTCTAACAACCCTTTCGGTAAAGAAGTTCTTCCTAACATCCAACATAAACCTCCCCTGGCGCAACTTTAGCCCATTCCCCCTCGTCCTGTCACCAGGAACGTGGGAGAATAGACCAACCCCCACCTCTCTACAGCCTCCTTTAAGGTACCTATAGAGAGCGATGAGGTCTCCCCTGAGCCTCTTCTTCTCCAGGCTAAACAACCCCAGCTCCCTCAGCCGCTCCTCATAAGACTTGTTCTCCAGACCCCTCACCAGCTTTCTTGCCCTTCTCTGGACTTGCTCGAGCGCCTCCATGTCCTTCCTGTAGGGAAGAGCTCAAAAGAAATCCACTCATCCTTTTTCTTCTGTTGTGTACATCAACTACTCCAGAATCAATCTCTAAATCTGGGTATCAAAACAAAACAGAAAACATCAAACAAACAAACAAGAAACAAAATAAATGCCTACTCAAAAAATCATAAAACACATAATTAACTTTGGAGATGGAGAAAATTCATCCCTGTTAGGTATAAGTGAAACAAGTTAAAAAAAAAATGTTGTTTGTATCCTCAAGTATCCTTGAGGTTTATGTACTCTAAATTGCTGTTACTTACATTAGAAATTCAAAAACAGTCTGTAGAGATTGCTGCAATCCAGGAAGCCATTGCTTCAGGAAACCATTCAGAATTGCTACACTATCTCCAACGTATTTGAGGCTTGGCAGTGCATCTGCTGTCTGGTCTTCTCTCAATAGGTGTCCAGTTTAAGCTCTCCAAATGTCTTTTTATGCTGTATCACTGAATTTTTTATTCCTCTAATCTCCTTCACGCTTTCTCACATGCTCTGCACACCAAACTGCTTTAAGAGAAATGTCTATCTTCTCAAATCTTCCATCCCCCCAAATCTTCATCTACCCAAACGTGCAGTGGCAAGCAGTCAGACTTTTTCATCACAACTCCTGAAGAAAGCGTAAAGTACTAGTAGGTATAATAGACAGTGAACAAACAGAAATAGATGGTACCACCATAAAGCCATTACAAAATACAATTTATTTCCCTCCAAAGCTCAATACAGCATTAGCACATTCAGAAAAATACTGTTAACAAAGTATAATCTTCAGATTCCTATTTCTTGCCATGGAGATTGTTAAGTAGATGTGAAACATATCCAGTATGTTAGAACTGCATGGACTGTGAAGAAAACTGAAGGAGCCAAGCTTGTTCAGCCTAGACAAGAAATGCTTTGAGGAGACCTAATAGCAGCCTTACAGTGCTTGAGAAAATGTTACTGAAAAGATGAAACTAAAGTCTTTACTGAGGTGCACAGCACAAGGAATAATGCTCATAAATTCTGACATGAGATTCTGAACAGATATAAGGAAAAACAAAGAAACAAACAAACAACAACAAAAAAACACCCCATCACTACAAAGATAAATAAGGATACCAACAGGTTGCCTAGAGGCAATCTAACTCCTTGGAGGTTTTAAAGTCTTGACTGCAGAAAAGCCCTGAAAAACCTGGTCTGAATTCAGTGTTGACCCTGTTCTGAACAGGAGGCTGAAGCAGCAGACCAGTCAAGATCCCTTCCAGACTAAACTTTTCTTTGATTATTTATATGGATGAACAAAAGAATGAAGCAATATTCCCTTGTCTATTTAAAGAATATTTCACATTCACAAATTTCCAATCTTTTCCAGAACAAAAATGCATGAAAAGTAAGACTGAGATTTATTTTTTATTTTTTGTCTGTCTCGTCCTTTCCAACAGACAACCTTGAAATTCTGTTATAAACTGATAAATTTCCATACAGGAGTAATTTTGTTTTCTTGGCACAACTACTTCTCTTGAAAATTTATCCCAGATGTTCATTCAGCTGATGATTTGAAATGAGCAGGACTGAAGAGCACAGGAGTTTGGATAAAGCAGGAATAGGAATTTCTTTTAATCAAACATGCAAAAAGGTAAAAGGTGTATATATATATCAAAAAAAAAAAAAAGAAAAAGGAAACGAAAGGAGTAGGCATCTTCTAGCTATATGAGTAAAACTTCAAAGGGATTATCAATTTAGGGGAAGTGTGGTATCTGAGACAGCAGGGAGGGGCTAAAGAAGTTCTAGCTAAACAAACATTGGCATGCACTTGAACTTATCCCAAATGTTGTGGTTTAACCCGGCTGGCAGCTAAACACCACACAGCTGTTCGCTCACCCTCCCCCCTCCCTCTCTGGGATGGGGGAGAGAAACGGGAAAGTGAAGCCTGTGAGCAGAGATAAAGACAGTTTATTAAGACGGGAAAATAATAATAACAATAACAATAATAATAATGATAATAGTATTACTAATAATAATGTGTACGAAACAAGTGATGCACAGTGCAATTGCTCACCACCCGCTGACCGATGCCCAGCCTATCCCTGAGCAGCCGGCCCCCCAACCTGGCCCCCCACCCCTATATATTGTTTAGCATGACGTCAGATGGTATGGAATACCCCTTTGGCCAGTTTGGGTCAGCTGTCCTGGGTCTGTCCCCTCCCAGCTCCTGCTGCACCTCTAGCCTGCTCGCTGGCAGGACAGAGCGAGAAGCTGAAAAGTCCTTGGCCTGGTGTAAACACTGCTCTGCAACAATTAAAACATCAGCATGTTATCAGCGCTCTTCTCATCCTAATCCAAGACATAGCACCCTACCAGCTACTAGGAGGAAAATTAACTCTGTCCTAACTGAAACCAGGACAGATATCCACCCCTTATTCCATACCTCAGGTTACACTCTTTCCAATACCTTCTAAT
Source organism: Anser cygnoides (assembly GCF_040182565.1). NCBI lineage: Eukaryota > Metazoa > Chordata > Aves > Anseriformes > Anatidae > Anser > Anser cygnoides. The sequence continues at coordinate 171,966,916 of NC_089873.1, read as the reverse complement.
TAATCACCATTTTCATCTATGGTATATAGCAATCATGGTAGTGATGACATACAGTATTATATAATAATTAACATACTACAATTCAACTCATGGGCTATTCTCACCCAGTATTAAATCCCCTTGAGGTACACACCGGACCTCCCCATTCTTTTGCATTACCCATCAAGTGCATCCAGGTGCCTGAGCAAAAGTGATCCCACGAATGGGTTTGCCTTTTCCTGAGGCAGGAGTAGCCCAGACTGTTTTACCCAGCATGTTTCTTACGTGCACTACAGGAACTTTATCCCCTTCTACAGTGCGTAACAGGTTTGATTGGGCAGGTCCAGCTCGGTTGGCAGATCCCCTGGTATTGACTAACCAGGTGGCCTTTGCCAAATGTGTATCCCAATTTTTGAATGTCCCAGCACCCATTGCTTTCAGTGTAGTCTTTAACAGTCCATTGTATCATTCAACTTTCCCGGAGGCTGGTGCATGATAGGGGATGTGATATACCCACTCAATACCATGTTCTTTGGCCCAAGTGTCTGTAAGGTAGTTTCGGAAATGAGTCCCATTGTCTGATTCAATTGTTTCTGGGGTGCCATGTAACCATAGGACTTGCTTTTCAAGGCCCAGGATAGTGTTCCGGGCGGTGGCATGGGGCACAGGATATGTTTCCAGCCATCCGGTGGTTGCTTCCACCATTGTAAGTACGTGGCGCTTGCCGTTGCGGGTTTGAGGGAGTGTGATGTAATCAATCTGCCAGGCCTCTCCATGTTTCTATTCCAGCCATCGTCCTCCATACCAAAGAGGCTTTGACCGTTTGGCTTGCTTGATTGCAGCACATGTTTCACAATCATGAATAACCTCTGCTATAGTGTCCATGGTCAGGTCCACCCCTCGATCACGAGCCCATCTGTATGTTGCATCTCTACCTTGATGGCCTGAGGTGTCATGGGCCCATCGGGCTATAAATAATTCACCTTTATGTTGCCAGTCCAGGTCCACCTGAGCCACTTCAATCTTAGCAGCCTGATCCACCTGCTGATTGCTTTGATGTTCTTCAGTAGCCCGATTTTTGGGCACATGAGCATCTACATGGCGTACCTTTACAACCAGGTTCTCTACCCGGGCAGCAATATCTTGCCACAATTCCGCAGCCCAGATGGGCTTGCCCCTGCGCTCCCAGTTGTTCTGCTTCCATTGCTGTAACCACCCCCACAGGGCATTTGCTACCATCCATGAATCAGTATAGAGATAGAGAACTGGCCACTTTTCTCGTTCAGCAATATCTAAAGCCAGCTGAATGGCTTTCACTTCTGCAAACTGATTCGATTCCCCTTCTCCCTCAGCAGCTTCCGCAACTCGTCGTGTAGGACTCCATACAGCAGCTTTCCATCTCCGATGCTTTCCCACAATACGCCAGGACCCATCAGTGAACAGGGCATATTTCTTCTCATTTTCCGGTAGCTTGTTGTACAGTGGGGCTTCTTCAGCACGGACCACCTCCTCCTCTGATGATATCCCAAAGTACTTGCCTTCTGGCCAGTCCATAATCACTTCCAAGATTCCTGGGCGACTGGGGTTTCCTATTCGAGCCCGCTGAGTAATCAGTGCAACCCACTTGCTCCATGTAGCATCAGTTGCATGATGTGTAGAGGGGACCCTTCCTTTGAACATCCAGCCTAGTACCGGCAGTCGGGGTGCCAGGAGGAGCTGCGCTTCAGTACCGACCACTTCCGAAGCAGATCTAACTCCTTCATATGCTGCCAATATCTCCTTTTCGGTTGGAGTATAGCGGGCCTCAGATCCTCTGTATCCCCTACTCCAAAACCCCAGGGGTCGACTTCGAGTTTCCCCAGGTTCTTTCTGCCAGAGGCTCCAGGTGGGGCCAATCTCCCCAGCTGCGGTGTAGAGCACATTCTTTACATCTGGTCCTGTTCGGACTGGCCCGAGGGCTACTGCATGAACTATTTCCTGCTTAATTTGTTCAAAGGCTTGTTGTTGCTCAGGGCCCCATTCAAAAGCATTCTTCTTACGGGTTATTTGGTAGAGCGGGTTTACAATCAGACTGTAATTTGGAATATGCATTCTCCAAAACCCCACGACACCTAGGAAAGTTTGTGTTTCTTTTTTGCTAGTTGGTGGAGACATAGCTGTTATTTTGTTGATCACATCCATTAGGATTTGACGATGTCCATCTTGCCATTTTATTCCTAAAAACTGGATCTCTCGTGCAGGTCCTTTAACTTTATTCTGTTTTATGGCAAAACCGGTCTTCAGAAGGATTTGGATTATTTTCTTCCCTTTCTCGAAAACTTCTTCTGCAGTGTCACCCCACACAATGATGTCATCGATGTACTGCAGGTGTTCAGGAGCTTCCCCCTGCTCCAGCGCAGACTGGATCAGTCCATGGCAAATGGTAGGGTTTTACCCAGCCGGGTTTTCCACCCCTGGGGCAGCCGATTCCAAGTATATTGGACTCCCCTCCAAGTGAAAGCAAACTGTGGCCTGCACTGTGCTGCTAGAGGGATGGAGAAAAATGCATTAGCGATATCAATTGTGGCATACCACTTGGGTGCCTTTGATTCCAGTTCATACTGGAGTTCTAGCATGTCCGGCACTGCAGCACTCAGTGGTGGCGTGACTTCGTTCAGGCCACGATAGTCCACTGTTAGTCTCCACTCACCATTAGACTTTCGCACTGGCCATATGGGACTATTAAAAGGTGAATGAGTCTTGCTGATCACTCCAGTTGACGAATTAGCTTATGGATGGGAGTCAGGGAATCTCGGTTGGTGCGATATTGCCGCTGGTGCACAGTTGTGGTAGCGATTGGCACTTGTTGTTCTTCAACCCTCAGCAACCCCACAACAGAAAGGTCCTCTGAGAGACCGGGCAAGGTAGACAACTGTTTAATGTCCTCTGTCTCTAAGGCAGCTGTGCCAAAAGCCCGCCAGAACCCTTTTGAGTCCTTGAAAACTGAAACCAGGACACCAAACAATGTTGGTTTTACTCTGAGCTTCCAGATGTTACATGAAGTTCCAAATTCTTCACAAACTTTCATCTTGTCCTCTTGGTATGAACAGTTACAGAATCACAGGATGGATGAGGTTGGCAGGGACCTCTGGAGACTGTCTAATCCATCTCCTTTTCTCAGGGCAGGGCCACCTATAGCAGGTTGCTTAGGGCCATGTCCATTTGGGTTTTGAATATCTCCAGGGACATAGACTCCATCATTTTCCTGGGAAACCTATTCCAGGTCACCTTCAAAATAAAAGTTTTCTCTTACGTTTAAATGGAACTTCCTTTATTTCAGTTTGTGTCTATTTTTTCTTTTCCTGTCTCTGGATAAAACTGAGAAGAGTACGGCTCCATTATCTTAACTCTCCCCTGTCAGCTACTTATCCACATGGATAAGGTGCCCCTGAGCCTTCTTTTCTCCAGGCTGAAAAGTACCAACTCCCCGAAATTCAGATGCTCCACATGCCCTTAGTCATTTTAGTGTCCCTAACACTCTGTAGTACATAATTTTCATAACATAATAAATATCCTTGATTTGCTTACAGGAACAAAATGTATCAGTATTAACATATTTGACATTCCTCTAGAATTAGTTCTTTTCAAGTTTGAAATGTTATAATTTATTTGGAGAGAGGTTGCTGTTCCAGGAACAATCCTTTCTTCTCTCCCCACTTCAAGCACTGCAAAGTCTATGTGAAACTTATCCAGAAGTATTTCTTTCACTGCTGGGGCTAATATAAGACTAAGTATTGAACACTTGTAACAGATAAAAGGTAAAGTTTTTTTTTTGTTGTTGTTGTTTTGTTTTGTTTTACTTAACATATATTTTAGCTTTTATAAGGTAATTTACCAAGTTTTGGTCTATGTTATACTATTCTTGTGGTTGGGGTCTACTACAGGCTGCATGATCAAGGGGATCCTGTGGATGAGGCCTTCATGCTTCAACTACAAGAAGTGTTGTTCTCATATGCTCTCATCCTGATGAGAGCTCAGATGTCTCCTGGGAAAACTACACAGCAGGCTGTAAGCCATCTAGAAGATTCCTACAGTACGTTGAGGATAACTTCCTGGTCCAGGTATTAGACAAAACAATTAGACAACCATGATGTCTGAGCAAGGACCTGCTGGACAAAATGAGGCACTAGAGGGAAATGCCCAGGCAGTGGAAGTAGGGACATGTGGTCTGGGAAGAGTACAGGGATGTGGTCCAATGCACAGGGATGGGATCAGGAAAGCCAAGGCATGGATGGAACTGAGCTTGGTAAGGGATGCAAAAAATAACAGGAAGGGATTCTATAGGTACATTGGTCAGAAAAGAAAGGCCTGGGAGAGTATACCCCTCTGATAAATAAGGGAGAACTGGTAATGACAGACATGGAGAAGGCTGAGGTACTTAACAACTTCTTTGCCTCAGTCTTCACTGGCAGTCAGGCTTCTCAAGTCTTTCGTTTTCCTGAACCCATAGATGGAGGCTGGGGGAGAAAAACCACACCTACTGTTAGTGAAGAGCAGGTTTGAGACCACCAGATGAAACAAAACAAGTACAAGTCTATGAGGCCTCATGACATGCATCCTAGGGTCCTGAAGTAATTGTCTGATGTATTTGCTAAGTCTCTCTCCATCATATTTGAAAAGTCCTGTCAGTCAGGTGAAGTCCCTGGTGACTGGAAAAAGGGAAACATCACTCCAATTTTAAGAAAAGGTCAAAAGGAGGGCCCAGGGAACTACAGACCAGTAAGCCTCACCTTTGTGCTGGGAAAATCATATAAAAGATCCTCCTGGAAGCAATGACAAGGCACATACAAGACAAAGAGGTGATCTGAAGCAGCCAGCATGGAGTGACTGCATCAGTTGACAAGTGAAGACTGCCAAATGTCATGTACCTGGACTTTTCTCTAAGGCCTTTAATACAGTCTCACATGACATCCTGGCCTTCAAAGTGGAAAGAGATGGATTTGATGTATGGATCACTCTGTGGATAAGGAGTTGGCTTGAGGGTCGAACCCAGAGAGTGGTGGTCAATGGCTCTACATCCAAATGCAGGCCGGTGTTGAGTGGTGTCCCTCAGAGGTCTGTCCTGGGACCTGTACTGTTTAATATCTTTATCAAAGACATAGAGAGTGGGATCAAGTACACCCTCAGCAAGTTTGCAGATGAAACCAAGCAAGTTTGCAGATGACACAGTTGTTACAATAGAAGGAAGGCATGCCATCCAAAGGGACCTGGAAAAGCTTGAGAAGTAGGACTATATCGACCTAATGAGGTTCAACAAGTCCAAGTGTAAGGTGCTGCACCTGGGTTGGGGCAATCCCAGACATGAGTACAGTCTGGGAGACGAACTCATTGAGAGCAGCCCTGCAGAGAAGGACTTGCGGGTTCTGGTGGACAAAAGGCTCGACATGAGCTGGCAGTGCATGCTTGCAGCCCAGAAGGCCAACTGCATCCTAGGCTGCATCAACAGAAGTGTGGCTAGCAGGTCAAGGGAGGTGATTGTCCCCCTCTACTCTGCCCTTGTGAGGCCCCACTTGGAGTACAACGTCCAGGTCTGGAGCCCCCAGCACAAGAAGGATGTGGAGCTGTTGGAACAGGTCCAGAGAAGGGTCACAAAGGTGATCAAGGGGCTGGAGCACCTCTCCTATGAAGAAAGTCTGAGAGAGCTGGGAATGTTAAGCCTAACAAAGAGAAGGCTCTGGGGAGACTTTATTGCAGCTTTTCAATTCTTCTTATTATTATTCAATACTTTTCAATACTTATTATACTAATACTTATTTCAATACTTATTGGGAGCATATGAAAAAGATGGAGAGCATCTTTTTGCTCAGGCAGACAATGACAGGGCAAGGGGGAATGATTTTAAATTAAAAGAGGGGAGATTTGGATTAGATGTTAGGAGGGAATTCTTCACTCAGAGGGTGGTGGGGCACTGGAACAGGTTGCCCAGAGAGTTTGTGGATGTCCCATCCCTGGAGGTGTTGAAGACCAAGTTAGATGGGACCCTGAGCAACCTGATCTAGTGGGTGGAGTCCCTGCACATGGCAGAGGGGTTGGAATTAGATAATCTTTAAGGTCCTTTCCAAACCAAACCATTCTATGTTCCTATGACATTCTCACAGAAGGAAAAAAGACAAACAAACAAACAAAAAGATTATGTTTCCATATGTGATTATTTTTCTATTAGAGTTTTGCTATATGTAGCCCTGGATTTTTTTTTTTTTAATTATTATTATTATTTTTCTGTTCAGAAGAGAGAACATGCATGTATTTATGTTATCTCACCTTCTTGTGGTCATGTTTAATTGACTCCATTATTTTCCAGAGAAATAGGAACCAAACTAGGAACTTTCTTGCAGTAGCAAGGTGTGGCCTGAATAAACGTTTCTTTCCAACCATTTTCTCCTATGATTCAGATAATTTTGCTGATTGTACAGATGAAGGAAATTCATATACTGCCATTATTCCTTTAGACAATTAGTGATGTAACTGATAAAAATATATCAATAACACAATTAGGAAATGATTTGCTCCTGTTATCTAAGTGCATTTTTTTTTTGATATCAGAATGACATGTACTGTACTTCTCTATATTAATAGTACCAACCTGTCTCTCTAAAATAAACACTAAGCTCATTTGACCTATTTTTCTTTGGATCTAGGTGTTAGTATTTTCTGTCCATTTTTATAGGCCAATAGTCAATCTCTGCCCCAAAGAGCTAACACATTAGGATTAAGAGAAGTGCAAGAGAAGTCAGCTAATTGTAATAGTGGCTGTGTTTCAATATTAGATGGAATCATTAGGTTCTAATAATATTACTTACTACTACCAAGAAAATAATTTTAATTAAGGAAAAATATAACTAAATGGATGTTGCACTTATTCATCAGTTATTAAACAGGAGTCACCAGATGGTGCTGTAACACCTAATTTTGTATAGTCCTTTGTCTGATCAAATAACAACCAGAGGAAAAACTGCTTTCTTTCTAATTCCATGATGCAACTCATTTTAGGGAGAGTCTTGCAATCAACTAAAATGTGTTTTCTACATTGGTCTCATTCACTGATCATTTTTGTCAGGACAAGTAGACTATATATGTTTGGGCTAAGAATCTTAAATCAAACAAATTTTCTGCATACAATGCATCTCTGTGAGAAGAAAAGTAGGTGTTGTAAAATTAACACCTTAGGAACATAAGGTAGGCTGCTAATTTCATTCTTAAGAGTGTCTATCCCTTGATAGAAGACTAATGGCTTGCTCATGATACAGAAAAGCAAACAAACCCTCACAAACAAACCCTCACAAACAAACAAACAAAAACTAAAGCAAAACAAAACAAAACCACCACCAACAAAAATTCTTTCACCCCTATTGCTGTTCATACAACAGCACTGAAGCACTTTGCCACTACTTTTACTGCAGTCTTGGAGAGTTGCAACAGGAATACTGAAACCCATGACAAATTACATAGGCTTCTGAATTTATGGTAGCTGGCACTTCATACATTTTAATCTGTGAATTTAGACAGGTTCAAATGTAATAGAAAGCTGTGTATAAATATCTATTTCATATCTAAGATCTTTCCCATTGCGGACAGCTATTGCCCACTGATATACTCTGTTATGCTTGGGATTACTTTGACTGGAAAGAAAACTTGTTTCTTTCAGTCCATGACTTTTGAAGGAATTACAGGCTTACTTTTAAAAGAAAGAGTGGTAAAAAGCTTGAAAGTCATCCAGTCATTGACCTTAAAGCTCTGTAGACTTGTACATCTTCCCTTGCAAATACAAGGAAAATAAAGGAAATTTTGGATCTCTTTATCTGTTTCTTCATCTCTGGTGAAAATTCCAGTGGTGGTTCCTCCCCAGATTTTACTACCCAAAATACACTGAAAAAGGAGTAAAAAAATGAACTTTGGGACAATAATATTAATTGGAAGCCAGTTAATTGTATTTCCCCAATCACTTCATATTTATTTTTTTCTCCTTCATACTTGCTTACTTCTCCTCTTAATTTTGTATTTTTTGCAGCCAATTCAAACAGGAGTGCAGGTCTCCTTGTTTCAGAACCTAAGAGGCAATGAAAAGCCTTCTTTCATTGCCTGAAAAGAAATGTGAAATATTTTTTTCCTGCCTGTCAGAGAGCGAACACAGCAAATTTTACCTAAAACTTGCAACAAGATCTTTTGACTTCTGATGTATGCCAAGAACAGATTGTGCAATAAATATTAAAGCAAGCAAGGAACAACATAGAAGAACATATCCAACTGCTTTTATTACAGCAAGTTTTAAAAATAATAATGCATGTGACTATTATTAACATTAAGCAATAAAGCATTATTTGTCTCTTTCTTAAAACTTTTCAATATTATTTATCTTTAGCTGATCTAACACTGCCTCAGAATTTCCATTTGGGAATCCAGTTTGTCTGCAGATCAGAGGACTATTGAGTTTAGGTCCTGTGTGCATACTTAGCTTGCAAAAATAAGTGAGGATAATAAATGAAAATGCTCTACAAAATGTATTAAAAATATCAAAAAGAATTAGAATATTAATAGATTCTTGAGTGTTTTGCTATCAACAATATCTAATCTTTACTTCTGCATACTGCGCTCCAAACAACTTAAAACCTAATCTCTAACTTTTAATTGATCCAAAATAAATATTTTGGGAATTAAGACGATTCTAATGTAAAATCTTCAAGAGATCTCTTGGTAACTTGTTTAAATTCCTGATTTAGCTAGTATTTAAAAATACATATTCTACAGAATTTATTTATTTTTAACTTGTTATACAGTCTAAGGTTGGGACATACAACCAGATCACTAGCTACTGCACATTGTGATGGCTATTATTATATGTTATTAGCCTGTAGAATATCTGAGGGAAAAAAAATAATAAAAGTGAAAAAAGCTATTCAAATGAAGCTAAAATAACGTCTTTTACTACATTAGCTTTAGTTACTTCCCGAAAATTAACAAATACCAAGTAATATTACTGCAGTTAAACTAAAGTATTTGTAGTATGCCTTAAACAATCCCATTAGGTAATTCTTATTTAATCCTATGACATATGCAAATAACTGGTATGCAGAAGAGTAGGTGCTCTGGAAGCTTACATTCATTTCTGTAGGTGGAATGTCTGATACCATCTGAAGTTATTTGCAGAACCCCAGAATTTTGCAGAAGTTCTTTACAATATTTAATATCTTGAAACATGTAAGCTTTCATTCAGCATTGTAATTTTATCAAGTAGTAATTCTCATGTCTAATTAAATAGCTATTCTCCATTAATGAATTCAAAGAAGGATGAGACATTTCCCTACAGTTACTGTTTTAGCACTAGACTGTTGCATTTATGTCACAAACACAGATGCTTTTTGTTAATCAGGAGTAAGGTTTAGTTCCATTAGAAGTTTTACACCCAATTATCACATGAAGCATAGATGAAACAGCCATCTGTGTAAATATAAAAAGTTCTTAACGAGACAAAAAAAAATCCTAATTTGAACATTTACAACAGGTGTATTTTTTTTTTTTTTTTCCATTGACTAATTCATTTTGTGTTTCAGTGCATTTATGTTTTTACAATCCAGAAAATCAAATGTTTTGGTCAGACAAATTTGCTCTGAATGAAGTTCAGAGTACTGAACCCTGGTGTCAATTCATCCATTTCCTAGCATTATCAACATTTTAAGTTAAATCTTGGAAAAAATTTGGAGGTTTTTTCTTATTTACAATTTTCAGTGTAAAATTCTCACCATATTCTTTTTGGGCATATGATGATGATACTAGTTTACAGTGTGATTGAACAATAATTTTATACATGTAACAGCCTATCAATCAAACCTGAAAGGTACTTCAATTTAGAAAAAAAAAAAACTTGGAGAGAAAAACAATAGAAAATATGTCATCAGTGTGCAGGTGCTCCACAAACTCAAATCTTATTCTATACAAGTAGCAAATAAACAAGTAAATAAGGATGTAGCAAATGTAATGCTTAAGATTTAAGAAATCCAGTAATGTGTTTCTCTGTAAGATTTTACAAAAGAGCTTGAAGAGGTTTGCCTGAACATGGTAACACCATAATGATACTAAATCTCCTAAAATCAATTATTAGGTTTACAAGATTTGCAGTTACATATGGGAACAGGGTCTGTCAGACTTAGTCCTAAAACCTATAGCCACATTCTTTCAAAATACAGAGGAAACAGAAGCATCTTCAGAACTTATCTAACATCTCCAACATTTGACCATGAGCCAGCAGTGTGCCCTGGTGGCCAAGAAGGCCAATGGGATCCTGGAGTGCATTAAAAGGAGCGTGGCCAGCAGGTCAAGGGAAGTGATCCTACCCCTCTACTCTGTCCTGGTCAGGCCTCACCTGGAGTACTGTGTCCAGTTCTGGGCTCCCCGGTACAAAAAAGACAGGGATCTCCTGGAAAGAATCCAGCAGAGGGCCACAAAGATGATATGGGGCCTGGAGCATCTTCCCTATGAGGAAAGTCTGAGAGACCTGGGTCTGTTCAGCCTGGAGAAAAGAAGACTGAGAGGGGATCTTATCAATGTGTATAAATACCTGAGGTGTGGGAGACAGAGGGATTTGGCCAACCTCTTCTCAGTGGTTTGTGGGGACAGGACAAGGGGCAATGGCCACAAAATGGATCACAGGAAGTTCCACACCAACATGCAAAAGAACTTCTTCACGGTGAGGGTGACGGAGCACTGGAACAGGCTGCCCAGGGAGGTTGTGGAGTCTTCTTCTCTGGAGATATTCAAGGCCCGTCTGGATGCCTACCTGGGCAGCCTGCTCTAAGGAACCTGCTTTGGCAGGGGGGTTGGACCCGATGATCTTTCGAGGTCCCTTCCAACCCCTACAATTCTGTGATTCTGTGATTCTATGATCTCATTTTATTCATCATTATTTTTAAAGTTAGTTCCTTACAGTTCATTCATCATGGGAATTTCTAAATTAGCGGTTCTCAAATCATTTTGAATTGGTCCCCTAGGATGGGACTCATCTCAGACAAAGTGCAAGTGAATCTAAGCCTAAGATCACTAAAAACTAGGGTCACTTAAAACACACAGTAAAACAAAATACAAGCGAATATTTTTCAGTTCTACCTTACACAGTGTAAGCACATTCCTTGTTGACAAAGTAGGCTGATTAGTTTGCAGTTTGCCTGGGCAATACTGCTCCCATCATGACCATGTTTACAGGCAAGTTTTGTTTAGTACATGTGATGTGCTTTTTATTATTTCTTCTTTGAATGAAGACACCTAAATTTGTTTTACTGTCATTGTGAGCCAAGAATAGTAAAACTGAAGTTAATACTAAGGAGCTGTAAAGACGTAACAATACCACATATGCAAGAAATGAATCTGGAATGCAGAAGTATAAAACTTGTCATGTTGAATTATTACAAATGAAGCATGATTGATTGATTATATTATGTCATAAGACATAGCCTCAGAGCAAATGAATTAATTTAGATAAATACTAGGTAATAATGTACTTAGGAAAATGTAATATCAAGGGAATGTACAAAGCTGTTCAGTTCTAGTTAGCACTAGAATAGCACTACAGACCTAACGGCTGGATGTTATCGCACAAAATGGTTTCTGTCATGAGGTATATAATTGGTGGAATGTGGAACAGAGAAAGTAATACAGTCTTAGTAACATTTAACCTCAAAGTTAGCTTTGTGATTATAATCTTAAAATTTGGCAAGAGCAAAACTGAATAGCAAATAATAATGTTAATAAAATATTAATGATATTAATAAAAATGTAAAACTTAAAACCTGGAAGAGATTAATGTACTTTTATACCCACAAGAAAAAGTTGTCAAAGCCAAAATATATTGTGAATCAACTGAGATACAATAGGTATTTATGAATGCATTAAGGAATAATTTAAACATTGCAAATCAGTGTGCAGATCAGTATGACAGTGTCTACAAAGTGCAAGAACATATGCTGGAAACTCAAATTGAATCTCAGAATGATCCCCAATTAGATCGGGTACATTTTGCTAGATAAGACATAAAACTAGAAGCCCAACTACAGTGAATTTGACTGCAGACATGGAAGGAAATGACACATTATGACCAAACTGGTTCAATTTTGTTTGTTTGTTTGTTTTTGTTTGTTTGTTTGTTTTCCTACCTTTCAAATTTCCTTGCAGATTTTCATTACTATTTGAGTAACATAGTAGTTCAAGGTAGGAGTCATTTCACCTCTCCATTTCACCTACATATACCTCAATTTTTATTTCTTTATCATTAATTAAATTATGTCATTCAGATACTGAAAGAAGACTTTAGGCAATAAAACCTTGGTCTCTAATTCAATCCCTTCTTCAACCTCAATTTCTATCTATGTTAATTACGCAGATCTTGTATAAAGACTGCCTTTGTTGTTTTAAATATCCATCTCCTACATAGGCAAGATTCACTTCCTTGATTAAGTATGTCTAATTTCCTTCCAGGCATTACATAATTCATTTCTTTTATGGCAGCTGCTTGTAATTTCTAGAAAGCTCTTTAAACTGACAGCAGATAATAACTTAATAAATGTCTTCCCACCTTCAACAGAGGATCTGGACCTGTAATAGTGGTTGTATGACTGTAGGCTATTGGCTTTGTTCTGGAAAACAGTACATGTGTGTTTTCATTTTCTCCAAGGACTTTATGGAGCTATTCTTCTTTATGGAGTGCCATTAGTTTTGTGATTTCATGACTCACGTTTGAAATGGATTTACCTTAGGGAGTTTGTGTGTAGATATGCAGAAGAGAAGGGGACATACCAGGCAAGATACAAGAGTAATGTTTTCATCGTTGGGCTAGCAGTCTACTGGGGAATATGAAGATGTTGAATAAAAGTTGCATCACACATAGAAGACAGCTATACATTTTAGAGCAATTATAATTTGGCCAGCTGTCTTAAAAAGCCTGAGTGAATTAGTCTTCATTAAGGTTGTGGTTTATCCTATTTAAATTTAACTATGAAATTAAGTACTTAGTCTAAACTATCCAGCTAAGATCATAAACAAAATGAAAAAAAAGCAATTTAAGAAAGTCTCCACTGAAAATGTCTACATATGTACAGATGATAGTTCCTTCCCTCTTCCCCAAAAATAGCTCACTATCTGGTAAGGCTGTTAATTTAGCTGGAGTGGAACTCCCAGTAGAAAACATTCATGGCACCCCATTCTCGTCAGTAGATACCCAGGGGGGTGAGGCACTTAAGAATGACTCATTTACCAGGATTCAGTGTCAGTACAATTCCATCACAGGTACAGTATAGTTAAATCCCAGCAGGTGACTAGGAATTTGGAGAACTGAGTTATGATTTTCAGCACCTTCTATGTTATATATTTGACCTAGAAAAATCATTACAGATATCACTATTTTATGATGTCATAAATAAAGAACAAGCCTTGTGTAAGCTCAGTGGTCATCACCTCACTAAGGACTGTTTTTCTATCCCTAATTCCCAAGTTTTTCCTGTAATTCTGAATGTACATATTTAGTTGCAGCTTTCTACAATGAATCTTATTATTACCTTTCAATATCTTTCAACACCAGTTGACAGCAGGAAACATGCTATAACACCTGATGAAAGCAAAAATTATTGCCTATTACTAACAAGCTAGAGAAGTGAGAAACAAAGGAAATAAACCAAAAATGCCTTCCCCCCCCCCCCCTTCCACCTTCTCCCCCCAAGTGGCGCAGGGAAACGGGGGAATAGGGGTTGCACTAAGTCACTCTCTTCTCCTGCTCCACGTGGGCTCCCTCCCATGAGATGCTGCCCTTCCCAAACTGATCCTGCATGGGCTTCCCACAGGCAGCAGCTCTTCAAGAACTGCTCCAGATATGGGTCTGTACCATGGGGTCCATCCATCAGGAGCAATCTGCTCCAACACAGGTCCCCTGCAGGCAGCAGCTCCTGCCAGGTCACCTGCTCCTGCATGGTCTCCTCTCCTCAGCCTACAGGTCCGTCTTGGAATCTGCTCCAGCAGGGGTCCTCCACAGGCCACAGTGCAGGTCCACCTGCTCCACCGTGGTCTCCTCCACGGGCTGCAGCGTGGAACCCTGCTCCACCGCGGTACTCCATGGGCTGCTGTGGGACAGCCTGCTTTACCATGGTCTTAACCACAGGCCGCAGGGGACTTCTGCTCTGGTGCCTGGAGCACCTCTCCCCCTCCTTCTTCACTGACCTTGGCAGCACCTGTAAGGCTGTTTCTTACTCCTCTCTGTCTCTCAGCTGTTGAGAAATATCAGGCTTTCTTTTCTTTTTTTTTTTTTTTTTCCTTCTTAAACCTGCTATCACAGAGGTTCAAACAGCATCGTTTATTGGCCCAGCTCTGGCCAGCAGCAAGACCCTTATCTAACATGGAGCAGTTTCTGGTTTCTTCTCACAGAAACTACCGCTATGGCCCCCCGCTACCAAAACCTTGCCATGTAAACCCACTACATGTTGCTCTTATGCTGAAACCAACAAGTTTTGTTTTACTACTCATCATACTCAGCAATAACACCACAGTAGGATAACGACACTGCAGTAGGACTGATTGTAAGGATGCTGCATGGGCTTGGGTTTTCCTGGATGGGTGCTGGGGGACTACTCATGGGGCTCTTTAGGGAATGGCCTGGCAACAATCAGGGCAGCTCCTGTGCTGGCTATCATACTCCTCCTTGGGGCCAGGGAAAGGCTGAGGCTAGGCTGGGATGTGGGCCTCTGGGTGGGCCTGGTGGGTGGGGCTCACTTTCTTTAGCTGCTATTGAGACCTTACTAAAGGCTTAGGTGCGTATAGATAAGTGTAATCCATTAAAATGTTTTCCTTATTTTTGATTCTGGACAACATTTCTGAGCTATTAAAAATCCCAGATCTTTTGCTATAACTGACTTCTAACCTGTTGTTTCCTAGACTGTAGACTTTGCACATGGTCTTAAAAGACAACATCTTAGTTTACTATGCTGCCTTTCCAATTTAAGAACATATTAGCATCTAATCTTGTTTTCCTATTGCATTGTCCAGGTCATTATGTGGCATTGGCTGCTAAGTAGAAACCTGATGCATAACATCCTAGCTGTTTGGCAAGGCTTGTTAATAGTAACTAACATAAAAAGCCTTTGTAAAATGAAGATATGGGAAATTTACAGCTTCTACAGTAGCTATTTACAATATATGCTAGCTTGTCATAAAAAAAAAAAAACACAATTCTTCTTAACATGCTTATACTATTTAGCTCCTTGTTATCTTCTCTCTAGGCACAAATATTTTATTTTATTCTTTGTTCTAGTACCTTTCTGGAAAATAAATTTAACTAGTTGGTCAATAATTATTTAACAGTCTTTTTTTTTTTTTTTTTTTTTTTTTTTTTTTGTGTGTGTAGGTTTTCTTAGTCTTTGGAACCTCATTCATTTCTCATGAGTTCTCAAAGACAAAAGTGAATAGCATATCTCTAAAGCAGACATTCATTAAATGCCTTTAAGTGCTGTGATTCCTAATGTTGCACTGCCTAAGACTTAGAAACCTTGTTCCAAAAGCAGAATAGATGGTAATGATAAAGGGCTAAAAGCTGGTGCTTTTAGATAGCTGATACCATCTAAAGGCTGGTGCTTTTAGAATAGCAGAAATGAGATTCACAGCAGTGAGACCCCTCAGTGCTGGCTATATATACCATAAGAAGGAATAGTTTTACTTTTTTAGTTTTTACTTCTTATCTTTGCTAGTGCAAGATCCCCAACCTCCCTATTTAGGAGCCCAGGATAATCTGGGCTGAAATGCCCTTTAAAGTTATAAACATGAATAATAATAAGAATAAAGCCTCTTTCCTTTCCCAGGAAAGTAGAGTAATCCCTAAATAATTAAACAAAGAAGGTACCAGTAGCTTTAAGCTGTAGTATAGGCACAGTCTAAATATGACTTGGAACTTGTGCATTTCTGAGAACTTAAAGAAAAAGGATACTTTCTTCCTGAATTTTAAAATTTTCATCAATATTACTTCTCAGTTTATTTTCTTGTTCTTACCTGATTCTTTACCTCTTCAGAGCTGATATGAGTTGTGTTGATTTTCTTATTATCACTGACAATTTTAACAAAACATTTCAGTCTTGGTATTTCTCTGCATAACAGTAAAACTTTTTTTTTTTCTTTTCTTTTCTTTTCTTTCTCTTTCTCTTTCTCTTTCTCTTTCTCTTTCTCTTTCTCTTTCTCTTTCTCTTTCTCTTTCTCTTTCTCTTTCTCTTTCTCTTTCTCTTTCTCTTTCTCTTTCTCTTTCTCTTTCTCTCTCTCTCTTCTCTTTCTCTCTCTCTCTTTTTCTCTTTCTCTTTCTCTCTCTTTCTCTTTCTCTTTCTCTTTCTCTTTCTCTTTCTCTTTCTCTTTCTCTTTCTCTTCTCTCTTTCTCTTTCTCTTTCTCTTTCTCTTTCTCTTTCTCTTTCTCTTTCTCTTTCTCTTTCTCTTTCTCTTTCTCTTTCTCTTTCTCTTTCCCTTTCCCTTTCCCTTTCCCTTTCCCTTTCCCTTTCCCTTTCCCTTTCCCTTTCCTCTTATACACAAAGTTTTCTTGATGACAGTGCTGGTTGTATGTTATTTCATGCATTAACCTTTCTGATTTTCAACCCACAGGTGTGTTGCTACTGTTCTCTGTCATTTGTTCTATGATATTTGTTCTCTGTCGTCTGACTTAATTTCAATGTTTGGTACATCTTCTTAAGGCCATGCTATTAAAGAACTCACAATTATATGAAATGATCTCATTCATTTGTTCTCCTTCTCCCACATAGATCTGAATTCCAGTTTGAAATTATCTGTTTATAGAGACAATTTTTTACATAAATTACAAGAGAAAATGTATAAACCATATCTGCTGTAATATTTTGAAACTATATTACTGTACTCAGTGTATCTGCCATGTGTGGAGAAAGACCACAGTGAATAGCTGAAAAAATAATTGTTTTATGAAAAGATATGAAAATTAATGAAATTATTCTGGTATAGCACCACAGTAGTGATTCAGGCCAAAATTACCATATCAGTTCCTTCAATGGGATATATAGAATTATTTTTGAAATTGCTCGTACTTGTTAGATTGAAAGTCTATCAGTTATTCGAGTGGTTATAGAGGTAGCTATATTTATGCTAGAAAACTTACTTGTGTCTGTTCCTGTGCTTAATTCTTGGTTGTTTAACACTTGCAACCTGTGGTTGTGGCTTGTAGCTCTCCGAGCTCTTCCTTTTCACTCCCGATCAGTTTTAAATTCCTTGTTCCTGATATTGGCTCCTGACCTTGGACTTAGCTTAACATACATTTCCAGAGTCTGTGTTCTCTTCTGAGTTCTCTTCCTGTTTCCTTAGTACTGTTCTGGACATCTTACAACTCCAGACCGACTAAATATCCACAGAATTTAACAAGGGTTACTAAATATTAATTTTTATTAAAGGTCCACTTTCTAAAAGGCCCACTTACATAATCTTAACTGTTCTGATTTTGTTTCCATGTGGTGGTGTCATTGAACAGCAATAAACTGTACTTGTATTATATTTGTGTGCTACATTTTTTTTTTTGATAACATAGGATCATAGAATATCATGAGTTGGAAAAGACCCACAAGGATCATCGAGTCCAACTACTACTTCCATACAGGACTACCTGAAAATTAAAGCATGTGTCTTAGAACATTGTCCAAAATCTTCTTGAACTCTGGCAGGCTTGATGCCATGACTACTTCCCTGGGGAACCTGTTCCAGTGCCTAACCACCCTTTCAGTGAAGAACCTTTCCACCTTTCCCTAACACCCAGCCTGAACCTCCCTTGATGCAGCTTTAAGCTCTTCCTTTTGGTCCTATCGCCAGTCACCAGAGAGAAGAGATCAGCACCTGACCCTCCACTCCCACTCATGAGGAAAATGTAGATCGCAATGAGGTTGCTTCTCAGCCTTCTTTTCTCCAAGCTGATAAACCAAGTGACCTCATACACTCCTCATACATCTTGCTCTCTAGACCTCTCAACATTTTTGGACATTCTCTAAAAGTTTAACATCCTTTTTATATAGTGGTGCCAACAACTGCACACAATACTTGAGATGAGGCCACAAGAGCACGGAGTAATCCCAAACTTCTTTAGATCATATTTTTAAAATGTCTTCCTTATATTCCTATTAACTTCTAGTACATTATTTTCTGATCAACACTACAAAACACAACTGTTAATTATTAAAATTCTTAAACATTGAAAAATGTACAACAGGAATAACTCTTCTTTGTTATGAACAATTTGAATTTAATGTAATTTAATTCTAGTCAATTGCTACCAGTGTGTTTAATTTTTTGTGTTGTGGATTCAATTCTGTATTGTAAGCAACTGAATTTCTATGCACCCTCTATGTAGGATATCATTAATCATGACTTCTACAGTTCCTGTTATACTCAATAGACACTTAAATTTTGATTCATCCTAGCAATAGGTGTCCAGTGTCATAAGAGATAGTCTAATGTGTCTGTGATAATCATGTGTGATTGACAGTAACTGCAGTACAGGACCTATGAGAGACTTGTGTCACACTGGATAGGAAGCTGAAAACCCTATCACTGTAGTAAATTAATCAGCTCTTCTTTGTACATTGGAAAGCCAGACACTGAAGACACTTCAGTTTTCTGCACGTGTGCCATTTGAAATTGTCTTTTTTTTTTGCTGTCTACTGCTTCTCCAAAAGGGCATAGTTTTTATGCCTGTCTCACTCTTGTACATCCCATGTCATGTCTTCCAGCCTAATGTTGATATGTCAGATACCTTAGGGCATCTGTGTCTTAAGGTATCTTAAATGGCTCTAGACATAACTATTAACTGATCGAAAGAAACACACCTTGCATGGGGATGTCTATCTTCAGACCCCTAAATGTAGGCATTCACACTGTTATCCTGCCAAGAGCTGAGTGAGGTGTATGTTTATTATTATTTTTTTCTCCTAATCCTCAACTAATATAACATTTCTCTGATAAAGCCTATTTGACAGAAATAAAGAACTTTGGAAACTCTCTAATATTTGTCTGATGCTTCTTATAACTTCTATCATCTCAGGCCAGATTAGAAGCCCTTTGATTAATATAAAGATTCCCAGAAGACCTCTAGATTGCCTAAATATGCTCTGGGATAATTTGCCTAACCTGTGATACTGTTCCAGAAAGTTCTGGGTTTCCTACAAGGCCTATATCATGTTTGCTGACCCAGTATTTTGGAAACTCCAGGCTATATAAAATAAAAGTAGGTGTCTATGTTTATACAACTGGACCGAATATACTGGTCAAGCCTCAAATGTATTCAGAAAGAATTGTCAGAAGTCCTATCTATATTTACAGGGAAGAGCTTCAAATGCAGGTTGGGAACTATAAGTTACAATAGCCTAGTGAGAAGAGAAATCAGTTAACACCTCTCCAAGTAGATGGAATAATGAAACCTGACCTGCTATCCCAAATCAAATCAGTGAACCAATAAATGTATTAGTTGTCATTGTCTGAGACTTCAAGGACAGCTACAAATATTCCTGTCATCAATACAGTTGGATTACTTTTCTTCACTATATGGAAAAGGGGAAAACAAACAAGCAAACAAACAGAACAACAACAACAACAACAAAAAACAACAAAGAAAAACACCACCACTTTTTCCAGGCCATCATGATGAACTGTTTTGTTTTCGAGAGATGTGAAAACATCTTGTCTTTTATGTTCCTTCTATATGTTTTTGGTTTTTATTGGTTATAAACTCTTTTATTATTATTATTATTATTATTTATTATTATTATTATTATTAATTATTAATTATTATTATTATTATTATTATTTTCAGACTGGGATTCTGTCAGTAGTATTAATTACTATAAATGTTTTAAACATAGGATGTGTACCCATTTTTGCTTCTGAATACTCAGTCATTAACTGCCAAAAAATCTTTTTGGCCTGGAAACATATTCTATTCTCCTACCACTACAATTTTACAAATTTCATGATCAAATTTTGTGCAACTCTGTATGTGTTAGCAGTAATGCATGTTCAACATTCCTTATGCTCTTAAACTTGTTCCAGTCTTAAAGTTCTGGGTACATCAGCTTTTGTAATTTCTAAAAGGTTAACTATTTAATTATGTAAACTTTGCTAACTGTAACTAATGCTGTGTTTTGCACTCTACTTAATAATTATTTATTGGATCCAAAATCCATGTGACTTTCAGGGTCTAGTCAGTTTTCTACTCGGTAGTCAATAGTAAGAAGGATTCTCATCTAGAAAAAGTCTGCAGATAACATAGTATTGGGTAAATTACAGGAAATATCTAGAACTGGGAGAAGTGTAGACCTATCAGAAAATATTCCTGAAAGGGCCTCCAGTGAATGTGGAGCTATTTAATTAAATATTTTAAAGACTTTAAATGACAAGCATTCATACACTTATTAATAAGCCTAAAATCAATTAAACTCCTCCATTTAAACTGGAGAAGGAGAAGTCAACTATTGGAAAAAAACAAACAAAGAAGAACGTGTATTATTAAATCTATCCCCCCCCCCCCCCCCCACAAAGTTTGGGAAGAGAAAGGAAAAGAAAAAGGAAAAAATAAAAATAAAAGGAACTCAAAGGAACATTAAATTTAAGTGACATCAGATGGCATTGAAATTACTTGTATGGTTCATGGACAACAGACAAAGACTTCACCTTAGCGTTATTAGGGGAAGTCATTAGTATTTAATAATAATGTACTACCAAATACAGAATGACTTTAAAGGACTTAGGTCAGCTTCTAGTATGTGTCTACAATTCCAGAATTGTCATAACAAATAACACTGCTAAGCTAAAGCTAACATTTCAACAGATAAAACCAACCATAATGACAGAATTAAGATTTATGTTAAAATTGAAGATACTTGTAGAGCTAGTTGTGGTGCATTTATTTTGTGAATAAACAATGGTATTCTAGATATGTATTTTCATGTCACTTATAAAATAATAATAAAGATATTTTTTGTTTTAGTTGCAATGATATCAAAAATATTTCTCTGCTATAGTTGTGTTTTAGGAACTGCAATAAAATGGTAGTGATTTAGAAAAAGCTGAGATTTCATTCAGAATTTCATATACATATATATATATAGAAATTATTTCTATAGCAGTTCATGATTTGTTAATAGTGATAGTACTGATGTAGCTTCATACTTTGATTGCACATAGGACCTGAAATAGTCTATACATGTATAATTTTTCATTTTAGTGATCAAAGGCAGCTTCCAGTCAGATCATTTTGAAACACAGTATCTTAGTTTCTAGATAAAACTGTGCTTGTACTGTAATGACAATATTTATTTTGTCTTCAAATATGAATTAAATCAAGTAGCAGTTTGTTGAAGTTACCTGCAAAATGCCTTTCCGGTGTTTTGATCATCTCTTCAATAAAGAAGTAGGAGTGTAAACATACACGTATGAAAAAAGTAGGCATCTTTCATGAGCAGCCTTTCAGTTGGTTAGAGTAAAACAATAGTATCCCTGTTCTAATATTTTAGTGGCCATTCTGGTATCAGAGCAATGGATGGAGAAAGGATGGCAGAGGGTGTGATAGAACATTTATCTTTGTCTAAAATAATCAATAAAATGGCCTAGGGACTATTCTGTGAACTTAAGACAAACCAGCACACCAGGTCTGTGTCTGTTCAACCAAGTTCTCTTGTCTCACAGCTGGCCACAGATGTCCTGTGCCAATCTCCAACTTGTCCTAACTTGTTCTTCTAGAGAGTTAATTGGTCTGATCAAAACTTTGACAGAGATGACTCTGGCAATACAATAGCACAGTTAATTGTTTTCCCATGATTATCACAATGAATGTTCCCTGGCCTAATTTAATTTATAACTATATATGTAAACATTGAGAATTGCTTGTTAACCAGGTTCTTTTCTGCTTTCATTAAGCATTAATTGTTTTTGCAAATTCTGAATATTTGTTTCTTCTACTACAATTCCAATCTCTATGTTAAATGCAAAGACCTTTTCACAAATGCAAACATGAAGTTTAGTCCCTAAATCATTGCTGAGATCCAGAAAAGACATTTGTATTTAACTGCTCAGGACCACGATATGTAGGGGTATGTTTGGGTACCTGACCCTACACAGAGCAGAGAGAGATAAACAGGGGGCAGGGACAACAACATTAAGTGGAATTTGAAATGACTTGGAACTATTCAATGGCAGAATAGGAAATCATGCAGTTCTCATAAAATTAATTGCCATAAAGGAGGGTTTTAGGGAAAGTGGTGAAACACATACTGTGGGAATTAGTCATCCAGGCATTACCAGAAAAACAAACAAGCAAACAAACCAGTGTCTTCCCTCTGAGATCAGCACAAATATGTTCTCAGTGATGCTTCAGAACTGGGTTTGAAACTGTATCCAAATTCAACAGCTGGCAATTCTCTTTATAATAAGAGGAACTAAACCCTGGGTCTGTATATTTTGGCTAGTTCAAAAACTGAATGAAAATGTTGTTACCCTGGCTTGCCTCTGTTTTCTATATAGTAAGTTTGGATATTGTTACTAGCCAGGAGAGTCCCATAAAGCCTGATCTGTCAATCTCCTTTTCCTAAGCTTAATGCTTCTTTTCTTTTGTCTGTATAAAAACTGTGGGAGCTCATTTGACTCCCAGCATACCACAGAACACCTTCACCATTGTGATCTAGATTGGTGAATTAACTGAATAGTTTTGTGTTCGATTGCAAGACTAACACAAATCAATGGATGAAAAGAAACATTTTAACCAGTATATGCTTCTGAGAGAATATATAGATATATTTTAAAATTTAAGGTAATAACATGCACTGTGAAATGTAGGAAATAAACATCATTATTATTATTATTATTATTACTTACAAGATCAGCATAACTTTAAGATGTGGAGACATGTTCATTGCTTTTTCTTTATATCACAGAATCACAGAATCACAGAATCGTCTAGGTTGGAAGAGACCTCTAAGATCATCTAGTCCAACCTCTGCCCTAACACTAACAAGTCCTACACTAAACCATATCACTAAGGGCTACATCTAAACGTCTTTTAAAGACCTCCAGGGATGGTGACTCAACCACCTCCCTGGGCAGTCCATTCCAATGCCTAACAACCCTTTCAGTAAAGAAGTTCCTCCTAACATCCAACCTAAACCTCCCCTGGCGCAACTTTAGCCCATTCCCCCTCGTCCTGTCACCAGGCATGTGGGAGAATAGACCAACCCCCACCTCTCTACAACCTCCTTTAAGGTACCTATAGAGAGCGATGAGGTCTCCCCTGAGCCTCCTCTTCTCCAGGCTAAACAACCCCAGCTCCCTCAGCCGCTCCTCGTAAGACTTGTTCTCCAGACCCCTCACCAGCTTTCTTGCCCTTCTCTGGACTCTCTCAAGCACCTCCATGTCCTTCTTGTAGCGAGGGGCCCAAAACTGAACACAGTACTCGAGGTGCGGCCTCACCAGAGCTGAGTACAGGGGGACAATCACCTCCCTAGCCCTGCTGGCCACACTGCTTCTTATGCAAGCCAGGATGCTGTTGGCCTTCTTGGCCACCTGAGCACACTGCTGGCTCATATTCAGCTGCCCATCAACCAGTACTCCCAGGTCCTTCTCTGCCAGGCAGCTTTCCAACCACTCATCTCCCAGCCTGTAGCGCTGCTTGGGGTTGTTACGCCCCAGATGCAGGACCCGGCACTTGGCCTTGTTGAACTTCATGCAATTGACCTCAGCCCATCGGTCCAGCCTATCCAGATCCTCCTGCAGAGCCTTCCTACCCTCGAGCAGATCGACACACGCACCTAACTTGGTGTCATCTGCAAATTTACTGAGGGTGCACTCGATCCCCTCATCCAGGTCATCGATAAAGATATTAAAGAGGACCGGCCCCAGCACTGAGCCCTGGGGGACGCCACTAGTAACTGGCCTCCAACTGGATTTGGCTCCATTCACCACAACTCTCTGGGCCCGGCCATCCATCCAGTTTTTAACCCAACAAAGCGTACACCTGTCCAAGCCATGAGCTGCCAGTTTCTTGAGGAGAATGTTGTGGGAAACGGTGTCAAAAGCCTTACTGAAATCAAAGTAGATCACATCCACAGCCTTCCCCTCATCCACCAAGCGCGTCACTTGGTCATAGAAGGAGATCAGGTTCGTCAAGCAGGACCTACCTTTCATAAACCTATGCTGACTGGGCCTGATCGCCTGCTTGCCCTGCAAGTGCCGCGTGATGACCCTCAAGATAATCTGCTCCATGAGCTTCCCTGGCACTGAGGTCAAGCTAACAGGCCTATAGTTCCCCGGGTCTACCCTCCGACCCTTCTTGTAGATGGGCATCACGTTTGCTAGCTGCCAGTCGACTGGGACCTCCCCTGATAGCCAGGACTGCCGATAAATAATGGAAAGCGGCTTGGCCAGCTCCTCCGCCAGGTCTCTCAGTACCCTCGGGTGGATCCCATCCGGCCCCATCAACTTGCGTACATCCAAGTGCTGTAGCAGGTCGCCAAACATTTCCTCATGGATAGCGAGGGCCACATCCTGCTCCCCATCCCCTTCCACCAGCTCAGGGTACCAGGTATCCAGAGAACAACCGGTCTTGCCACTAAAGACTGAGGCAAAGAAAGCATTGAGCACCTCAGCCTTTTCCTCATCTTTTGTAACTAAGTCTCCCCCCGCATCCAGTAAAGGATGGAGATTCTCCTTAGTCCTCTTTTTTGTGTTGATGTATTTGTAAAAACGTTTTTTGTTATCTTTAACGATAAAAAAAAAATATACTGTTTTAAACTGGATTTGGACATCATGGGAGTGGTTTCAAACAATCCACATACCTATAATACTCAGGAGTATTCACAAGGCCCAGTCAATTCCCTTCTAAATTTCATTTTCAAGAGTTGTTACACTGAAACAGGATGGCCAAAAGAAGTTAACAAAGGAGATTTTTCTATCACTTTATATTCATTCACACTGACCAAGGTGACAGGTCAGGGAGAATCTGATTCAGAGTTAACCAGTCACCCGTAAGCAATCAGTATTTCAGCATTGGCCCATTTAACATCCAGATACTGATTTTTCCAAGAATGTGCATGCCATCCTAATTATCTGTTTCTTCCTTCTGACCGTATTGTTAATGTGTTTTGGGTCATTACCAGATGAAATATTCCAAAGTGATAAAAAAAAAAAAAAAAAAAGGTTTGTGTGGCATTTACAATGACACAATGACATACCATCATACCCTATACTTTTAATTGCTTGAGACCGTATCTTCATTCTGCCTCTCTTTTGTTTTATAGTGTATTCTCTGACCTTGACACTTTCTTCATAAATTGAATAATATGGTCATTTTAGCCCTAAATTAAAAGTGAAAAACAAACAAACAAAGACTTATAGGGACACTGTCCTAGTAATAAATAGACATATATATAAATAAATAAATAATAAATAAAAGAGAGAGAGAGAAGCTGGAGACTTTCGACTGAGTTTGAAGTTTGACCTTCAACTGGTCATAGCAAAGACAGCAAAGTAGAAAGAGGCCAAGTGCACAGTGCTGGAGTCAGTAACACCTTCTCATTCTCACTTCATTTTTACAGCTTACTTCTCTTGAGAAAGACAGTATTGAGGATGTTTATTGAGGAAAGGTAAGAAATTCTTGTGTGATGCACTGAGTTTCTTCCAGGTTTCTGAAAAGATCTTTTTGCTAACTGTAGTGAACTTCAATTATCTCGGCCCTAGCAGTACTAGATCTGTTACCAGGACAAACATGGGATAACTTGCAGCATCACTGTCTGTTTTCAGGAAGCCCTACTGCATTAAGACAATAATGATTAAGGGCAGAGGCTTCTCAGGTGGGCATAAATACAAGAAAGATAGTTTCTCTAATATTGACTTAGAGTCCAAAATGTAAAGAGAGAGAAAATAACTGTAAAAATCCTGAGCAAGGCTCACTTTTCTGAGTGCCAGTACATGAGCTAAGCTACGAATATCTTAACTCTAAACCTGAGGAGTCATATTTGTTCTCCTTCAGGGCTCAAGAATCTTGAATTCTTGACTAACCAGTGGCACAGCTTCAATATGAGGTGGAAAGTGTATCCCCATTTTCTTTTCTCCTTCTTTCCTTTCACATATTTCTGTGATGATTAGGGCACTCTCCAGGGAGAAGGGGGGGTGGGGAGTGGGGATTGATTTACCTTGGAATCCTTTACATTAAAGATACTGAACTCAAATCTCCCAAGTGATTTCTTTAACCAAGATTCTGTCATATAAAACATGAGCAATGCCTCCCCTCAACGCCTTTCTCTGACAGCCGTGTTTTAAAGCAAAACAGTTGAAACTGTATTTTGTAAGTGGCTCAGGAGAATCACAGAATCATAGAATATTCCGAGTTGGAAGGGACCCAAAAGGATCATCGAGTCCAACTCCTGGCACCACACAGGTCCACCCAAAAATTCAGACCATATGACTACGTGCACAGTCCAAACACTTCTTAAACTCTGACAGGCTTGGTGCCATGACTACGTTCCTGGGGAGTCTGTTACAGTGTGCGACAACCCTCTCAGTGAAGAACCTCTTCCTGATATCCAGCCTGAACCTCCCCTGTTGCAGCTTGACACCATTCCCATGGGTCCTATCGCTTGCCACTAAAGAGAATAGATCTGTGCCTGCCCCTCCATTCCCTCTCGTGAGGAAGCTGTAGACTGCAATGGGGTCCCCCCTCAGCCTCCTCTTTTCCAGGCTGAACAAACCAAGTGACCTCAGCCGCTCCTCATATGTCTTCCTCTCTAGGCCCTTCACCATCTTTGTAGCCCTTCTCTGGACACTCTCCAGTAGTTTTACTTTTTTTTTTTTTTTTTTTTTTTTTTTTTTTTTTTACTGTGATGCCCAGAACTGCACACAGTACTGAAGGTGAGGCCGCACCAGCACAGAGTAGAGTGGGACAATCACTTCCCTCAACCGACTAGCAATGCCATGCCAGGGCACACTGCTGGCTCATATTCAGCTTGCTATCAACCACAATCCCCAGATCCCTCTCTGCGGGGCTGCTCTCCAGTGTATCATTCTATATCACCATCAGTAAGTGGCAGGCATGCTCAAAGTAGCAACTTCATCCCTACTACCTTTGTCTTAGGTAACTTATAAATTCCATTATGAGTTAGTTGAGGGGTGTACATCCTCAAGATACCATAAATTCTGGGAATAAGCAAAAGTAGAATTTCAGGTAATTAGGAAAGTTTTAGGTCAAACTTATTTAGCCCAGTAAATTAGCTAGTTTCTGAGCATGGGTGTTAGTGACAATTATGGCATGAAGTGTGTAAACTTTACTTACTTGTTTTTTAAGGATTCTGTAATAGTTCCACAATCAACACCTGAATTGCCTGTCATTGTTCATCTCTTTTTCTGAAACTGTAAAAATCTGATGTGAATTTATTTTTAATTATTGGTAAGAGTATGGTACTTTTCCTTTTTCTCCTGATATCCATTATAACCCTTTTCTGAATCACAGTAGATTTTTTTTTTTTTTAATGTAGCAGCCTTTGACTCTATCTTTCCACACACCATAAGCTGCATTTTTCACTGGCTTGTACCTGAAGATATTAATACCTGGACAAAACTTGTTCTAGAGAACAAGTATTATGACGAGTGGCTGAGGGAGAACAGAAGGCTCAGGGGAGATGTTATTGTACTTTACAATTCTTTTAAAGAAGGTTGTAGCAAGGTGGAGATCAGGCTCTTCTCCCAAACACCAAGTGATAAGACAGGGGGAAATGACCTCAAATTGCACCAGGGAAGGTTTAGGTTGGATATTAGGAGAAATTTCTTTACTGAAAGGGTTGTGTGGTATTGGAATGGGCTGCCCAGGGAAGTGGTTAAGTCACCATCCCTGGGGGTCTTCAAGAAATCTGTAAACATAGGACTTCGTAGCACAGTTTAGCAGTGGACTTGTCAGTACTAGGTTAAAGGTTGGACTAGATAATCTTAGAGGTCTTTTCCAACCTGAATGATGTTATGATTCTATGAATATCTGTTATCATTAGTACAATATGTCTTCATCAGTGAAAAAAAGTTAGAGAATCGGATTATAGATGTCTTGTTTTATGAATCAGGCCTAACTTGCTACTTTTTTTATTTGTCCCAAAATGAAATAATAGAAATGACCGCAAGTATGGCTGTATATTATAAATTGTCAGTACCTAACTCTAGCAGCTGTTTGGGGATAACTTAATTAATGATAAAATTTATGAGACAGTAGGTTCATTTTCTTTCCTGAATTATTATTATTATTATTTCCATAATTATGGAAAACAATACAGGACAACATATAGAGTAGAAGTACTAGGATAACAGAGTGGTTAGAAATGATTTTCAGAACCTAATGTTAAAGAAAGTAGAGTAGGAGAAAACTCATAAACAAGCCAATTGCAAAAAAAATAGGATTCTAATCTAAATAAGACAGTCAAATTCCCTTCCATTGTAATAAAAAATTACCTCTTCATGTTGGGATGAATTGTTGACTGCAAGTGTGTGCTGTAGTTTTTTGTTTGTTCGTTTTTTTTTTTTTTTTTTTTTAATATGCATTTTAGGCATCAGTGTTAGACTGAACGTCTAACTTCAGATAAGTCAATTTAGGTGAGACAAATCTCAGGCTGGTAGACTGAGCGGGTAAGAAATGCTTAACGGTATGTGGTTATGGGTCATATACAAGATGTCCTGTTACAATTTTGTGGCTGTGAGTCACAAAATATTATTACATTGATTGATCTACCTGACACAGCTGTTGTGAAAATGAGTTTGTCTTTGTACAAAGAGAAATAAATCCAAAAGATACAGTTCCACTTCCTCTAGTTCAATACACTTCTGTTTGACTACAGTAGATACAATGACATTAAAGTGGCAGAACTGTATATAACACTTCAATTACAAATAAATAAATAAATAAAATAAAAATCCTTCAAAGCTTTTGGTAGAGGAAATTTGTTGTCCTATCTGGTTTCAAAAGTAGGAAAACCAAACAAAACAGGGACAGAAGCAAACATCCAATTTCTCCCACCTTCCTTTTTCAAACAAGAGAAATGTTTGTTGCTCACAAATAAACAGAATTACAGTAATTGAAATATAACTATTTCTTTTCCTGTGTTTATATCTGTTTCATTTGCTGAATGCTGGATTTCATAAGGTTTGAAGATTACAAAATAGACCTACTAACTCTTTTTTTCTTTTTTTTCTTTTTTTCTTTTTCCATTGAAATAACACAGAGTAGTTGCAAATCCAGGCTAATCACAAACTTAAGCTGGTTTAGGGATTCATAGTTGTACCTCAGTAGGAAAAATATTCTACACATATCAAACTATCTGATCTATTTTGTTACAAATAAACTACCTGATTTATCCCAGCTAATTCACGTTATCTAAAAATTAAGGTGGATTAGGCTCTAAATTAAGACACTAAAATTTTGATATTTACATGTGAGCTACCTTTGTGAACTCTTATTGGACTTGTGGAACATCTGCAACACAATACAATTGCTAAACAGATATGGTCTCGATTATCTTCCCTTGCTCTTGATTTAGAATGTTGTAAGCCTCCCGTCGCATCAATCACATTGGGATGTCTTTGACACCTTAGGGCATCTCAAATGGCACTAGACAGATATGATCAGGCAAAATAATTGAGTCAATGGAGTCTGGAGTGCTTTCAACACTCCTCCTAGAGTGTCAGTTTTCAGTGATCCAAAGCTTAGTTTTAATACGTTGTTCCAGTATAACCGTGCTTCCTGCAGCTGAGAAAACTGCCAGACCATGGGAAAAAGCTGTGAAAAAACTACACATACTAGGACCTATGCAAGATAAAAATGGTGAAACTGGAGGCAAGCTAAGATTACTGAGAAAGTGGCCCAAGGTTTCCACAAGAAAAAAAAAAAAAGACAAGAAAACTCTTAAGAGGTGGAAAAAAAGAAAAAAAAGAAAAAAAAAAGAAGAAAATAAAAAGGCTGTGCTATCTATTCTGAAATATTAAAAAATAAATATTTTATAACTTAAAGTTTTATCATAACTGTGATCAATATCAATCTGTAGCACTTCTACTGTTATTTGTTACTTTTGTTCTGTTTCTGTTGCTTCCTAGTGTCTTTATTTTCTGTTCCAAATACAAACCCCAATGAAGAGGAGATATCTTTTTCTTTCAAGATTTTACGCTACAGAAAATAATAAAAGCAATAAAGATACGATTGTAAAAATAGACTGAAAACAAAACAAACAAAACAAAAGCAAACAACAACAAAAAAATGGGCTAAAAGCAGGATACTTGTAATAGTTATTATTTCCACCACTGCAACAAATTTCTGATATAAAGCTGAAGTAGGCATGGGTTCTAAAGTCTTTTACAATGAACTTACACTGGTGTATTCTGGTCACCTTATTTCCAGTAAGTAGAAAAAAGCTTTCTTGAGGTATATACAGGGGATCAAAAGACAATGGAGTGATGCTAAAATAAAACATATGAAAGAGTTCAGCAATCATTTTCATACGAAGAGGAAAGAAAAGGTTATCTGGGCTTGAACTCCCTCTTCCATTAATACCATGAAGCTAAAACATATGCATTTAATTTTACCACACTTGAACATAGCTGAAAAAAGAATTAAAAGGAGCCTTTTTAACTGGAGGAATATGGAGAGAAATGGCCATCAGGAATACAACCTAAAGAGTGTGTCAAATTACCCAAAAAATATTCTACTCTCTTTCAAGATCTATCCTAAATAATTTGAGAACAGAGATGACATTTAAAAGCAGAAGGGAAGGTGGGCAGGAAGATCAGAGCAGAAAAGATGAATTTCTTGTGCTGCAGTATAACACCATCATTTTTCTTAATTATTCTTGACATTTCACCTATTATTCTGTGAGCTCCCTCAGAGCATAGCGGGGAAAAAATGTCAGTTGCTTTTCAGAATAAAATGTGCAGAAGATCTCACTGTCGGCTTTTAGGGCTGGAATCTGCCATTTGATATACAGAATCATAGCACCACCTATCTGGTATAATTTGCTATTATGTTTGCAGATGTACAACCCTGGGCAGATTATGCAAAATGTTGTGTGTAGTATGTATTTGTGTAGAAGAAAACCACTAGAATAAAACTTGTTGTTATGCTAAGAGAGGAATACTGAAGACATGGTGAAGAAAAGCAATACTTAAATTCTGAGTTAGGATTACCTCTAAGAACTTTAACTGAAATGTATAGGAAAAAATAAATACTATGTAGCTCTATATAGTATTGAAACTTAATATATTCCCTAAAACACAGGACCATTGTTGTACAATAATATCTATGAATCAAAATAAATGAAACACTAATTTCCTAAGGTCCTTAAGGGTGTTGCTGTAAAATAAACATGAAGAACAATTATAAGATGTAATATGAAAAGCACATAGACACTATGCTAAGCAGTCTAGATTTTTCATAGAAATACAGGAAAAAAAGCAGAAAACTCAATCAGTACTCACTAGTGGTACAAAATTTTGTTTCTAATGACACCTGCATGTCACAGTTTTTGTATGTTTGGTTTTGTTGCAGTTGTTTTACTTTCCACATGGCATAGAATATAGGGAAGAAATAAATTTGTAGCCCACAAAATTACACCAAACAAGACAATTATTATCTTTAATAATGATAATCAATCCTACTTAATGAGGATTAAACAATTAAAAGTATATGGTTGTGAATTAATAAATAAAAGTCAAAGCAGTTAACTTTACAAGACAAAGCACATCTGTGCTAGAAGGCCATTATCCATGTTAGAATGTATTTATCTTTTTAATGTAAGGGAATACTGACTATTTCATTAAAAAACAAGGTCAGGATTTAAATCTATTTTATTCATGTGAAACTTTTTGAGAAGTGGATACATTTTGTGAATAAGCAGCTCTTCTTTAAATCTTACATATCTCTAATATATATGATCCATAGATGTAAGATAATGAAACTACATTAGCATAAATCTGTAGAACCTTGTTTCCCTCCTCTCTAGTAAAAAAGCATTCCAGGGAGGAAAATTTTCCATGCCAGTCCACTGTGAAAGGACAATTCTCTAGTACTACTTTTTCCCATAAGTTTCATCCTCCCCTCCAACACTATGAATTATCCTGATCTTTATTAGTCCTACTGACTAGAGCTAAAAGAGAAAAAAAGACCACTTGTCACTGCCTGCTGAATATTAATATATTTAGACAGTGATATTTGCAAAGCATTAAGCAACAGAATTCCAGTCCATAACACTCCCACAACTGTGAAGGGAGACAGGGAAAAGAGATATGAGCTCTTTTTCTACAAAAGGAGAAACAGAACTCCATATGGGCAGACAGGATTAGAACCACACCCACGGCTGCAGGTCTTCCTCCTCTTTTCCGGAAGGGTATCATTACTTATCTGCATTTAGGCAGATCTTTGTACTTTAAGTAGGGCTGTACTTAGGGTTTGTTCAGTGTTAATGTGTTTAAGTCAAGGTATGGATAACGAGTCTTGTCCACATTCTGGGACAGCGTCAACAACCAACACTCTGCACATACCTTGTAGTGTCAAAGGTCCTGGAATGGCCCTGAATGAATTTTAGACGTCTGATGTATGTATACAACTGAGGATATAACATGCTGGGTACTCCATGCAATATGATATCTCATAAGGAAGGGTCTAGAAAATTGTGGAGCCATGGATTTTTGTGTCATTTACTTTGGTGTAGCTTCTAGGGAAATTTCTTCAATTTTTTTTTTTTTTTTTTACCACACTTCAGAAACAAGTATAAGTCACTTAAGTTAATAAATTAAATGTTATTTTAAGATGGAAATTTTATTATTCAAGGATATATTAGATATTGTTATTGATATTGTCATCATCATTATTGCTTCTTCAGCAATTCTAACTCAATAAAACAAACAAACAAAAAACATAATTAATGTAACTATGTCCCAGGAAAAATAAAGAATAAATGCTATCTGTCCAAATTCTTGACTGGGTTGTGGACCAAATAAACACTTGAAATTAGATGAAATTGTTATGAAAATTAGTTTATTAGTGATTATTAGTGGAAAAGTGATTATAGGTGGACATTTATTACCTATTAAGAACACAGCATCTGATAATATCAGATCAGGCCTAAGATTCCTTTAGCCTTCTTTCTGCAAATAATCTAAGAGGAAGAATTTTTGGCAGGTCAGGCATGAATATGTTTTTAGATTATGACAATTTGTAGCCTAGAGGCTTCCTGAACCAGAAGATATTTCTACATAATTTACACAATTGTCTTCTGAAATAATATTAAGTTTTAGCACAAGATCTTGCGGAAAGGTCATGTGAAATGTAGAAATTTAGAAGTATTTATACATTCTTATTCTTAGATTTCTTATTTATTTATTTATTTGGTAAGTTCTCTTGCAGTGCAAATATTTTTGAAACTGACTGGTATAAATAAAATTCATCTGAGTAATACATTTTAGGTGTCTACTTTCATATGCAATGAATAGCACAGTAGTTGCATTGGTTCCTCTCCATTGAGCTACAGTTAACTTAGATGTCTGCATTGCAGACATGTAAAAATAGATCTTAAGATTCTACTTTTTCTTTCTGTAAAATAGAGGCATTGAAAATAATGTCCTGAATCATAACAATTAATGAAAACATAATCTGAGAGAATTGTTAAACTTCAAACTTCAGTATTTAGAGGAATCTGTAAGTCAGGAATTTAGAGAAGACATTCCATGTCTTCCCATTATGTTTTACATTTCCAATCTGAAGTGTCAGGTCTGTCTGTCTCTGATTCTGAAGGAGATGGTCCCTGGGCTGAACCTCCTAAGTCAGTTATTGTTAACTGGATGTCTTTTGGACACAACTGTCTGCAACATTATCAGATGGGATTCCTTCCCTCTGCTCTCTGAGCTGTTATTTGATCTAGAATACAGAGGAAAATAATCCGAAGTGGAATTCTTTGTCATTTTCAAACAGGCTGACTATTTCTTCACTGGAACAGAGTCACTCCGTGCTGTGGACTAATGTCTTTTAAATATATTAGATTCTAAGTAAGTTTAATACATAAGATATCATTCTTATTTAAGATCCATGGGTGCAACCTATCTTGAAAAATCACCTACTGTGTTTTCACATTTATGTCTAGGCCCACCCACCAGAGACCAGACACGAGGCCTATACTTGCAGTTTCCCTCCAGATTAAACAAGCTCTAATGCCTGAGAAAGAAGGAACCTTATAATGTTGAATATATATGTGTACTTTTTGTAATGAGAAAACTGAGGTGATTGCAATCGTTTGTCCTTGATATCTTTCAACAGAAAAAAAATCTGACATAAATATTTAACAAAAGCATGACAAGAAAATTCCCACCTTCCATTTAATATCTTTTTATATTAATAATTTTTAAATTATTGGATGCCTACAGCTTTTCACAGCAGACTTATAACTCGAGGGGGTTTTGCGTCAGACAAAGCATTGCTGTTTGATTTATCAAGCACTTGTCTTGCTCTAAGAATAAGAACTTTCTCAGAGAAGTGCAAAGCTGTATTTGACCCCACAGGGAAATATTTTTTTTTTTTTTTTTTAAGAAATGTGTACAAAGTACTTATTAAGTTATGCCACTCAGTTTTACTATAAATTATTTTTTCAGTGGCTACAGTTAACTTTCTGAATCCCTAGATGCCGACATTTTAATAAAAACAAGACATTTTCAACAAAATGTCAGTAGCAAAGTGATCAAAGTGCTATGGGAGCAGTTTGGCAACAGTTTGAGCTTTGAATTTCCTATTCGCTTTCAAAAACATTCACTTAAAAAGCATTTATTGAAGCTGAACTGCCTTTATCAGCCTGATCAGAGCTCCATAAAGAGCATGCATGATTCAACTGCCTTTCCAAGTCTTAAAAAAAATATAACTTTGATATATGCTTCACAAGTACAGCACAATAGTTTTCATGCTCACGTTTGTAAAGATTTAGTGCAGCCATTAAAGAACAGAAGGGCTCTTTGGTGGCAATTCTCAGACATACCAAATATCCCAAAGCACAACCTTCTACAAATCAGAGATTAAGGTACCGACAAAAATTTCCACTTGATTGCAGTTTTCACCCTTAAACTTGTACCAAGAGTGACTACTTTTTCTATCAAATCTCTGAGGGAAGTGATTTTTTTTTTAGTCTCTGAGAAAAAATATCAACAGAGAGATAAAAAGTGACATTTTATGTGCCTTGTCCAGAAGTCAGTCGATTTATTTAAAAAAACACTTTGTGTGTCTGACCTATACATGAAGTTGGTGACATGTCTCTTGTCAAGTATTGATCGCTTAAGACTTTACTGTTTGCTTACTGCAATGTAGCTAATAATCTCTTTTTATTTAGCTTTGTGGCTCTGAATTCTTATCATGGCCCAGCTGCTTTCTCTGGGATCTATTAGATCTTGCTTTTGCTGTGTAAATGGGCTATGGAAATTAGGCTTGCTAAAGCACCTTTCCCAGGCAAACATATTTGTTTTCCATCAGTTCACATTACAAGCAGTTTACATGCAGATAGATACATTTGGAAGAAGCAGCTGCCATCAATCTTTACAACTTTTCGATACACACCATTTCATCTCTACCTTTTGTTCAACAGGAGATTGTAATGGATGGCTGAGCAACCATGCCATTCACCTTGAATGACATAAAACTTTCTTGTTCAGCTCACTTATGTATTTTGCGATCATTGGTGGGTATACATGAAGGACGGGACTTTAATTAAATCTCTGCTTGGTGTCTTTCAGATGGCATTCTAATCTTCCAGACTTTCTTCTGTCTAAACATTTCTGTTGTACTGTGATACTTTTCATTGCTTCTCACTTCAGGATGGAGAGACTGATTATATCTCATTTTCTTGATGTACCAAGACTATATTTGTACATACCCAAAATGGTAACAAAGACATTATTACTTTGTTGGCCTATGGTTATTGACAAATGTTATATGGAACTGAGGGAAAACAAACAAACAAACAAACAAAACAGCAATATGGGAAGAAAAAAGTTTATATTTTAGGAAATCAGTATAGATTTCAACAGAGAGTAATAGGATGATCAATAGAAGATTTATTTCCTTTCTCATTCAGAGCTGCTTATATTAGAATCATAGGATCATAGAATGGTTTGGGTTGGAAGGGACTTTGAAGATCATCTAATTACAATGATCACAGCCATGGATAAGAACACCTTTCACTAGATCAGGCTGCTCGAAGCCCCATCCAATCTGGCCTTGAACACTTCCAGGAATGGGGCATCCACAACTTCTCTGGACAACCTGTTCCCGTGTCTCACCACTCTCATAGTAAAGAGTCTTTTCCTAATATCTAATCTAAATCTATCATATTTTAGTTTAAACCATTACTTTTTGTCCTATCAATACACTCCTTGACAAAGAGTCCCTCTCCTGTTTTCTTGTTGTCCCTCTTTAGGTATTAGAATGGTGCATGGAGGTCTCCCCAGAGCCTTCTCTTCTCCAGGCTGAACAATCCCAACTGCCTCAGCCCGTGTTCACAGGAGAGGTGCTCCAGCCCCTTGAATATCTTTGTGACCCTCCTCTGGACTCATTCTCATACTTCCATGTCCTTCTTGTGCTGGGGACCCCAGAGCTGAATGCAGTACTCCAGGTGGGGTCTGACAGGAGCAGAGGAGAGAGGGAGAATCACTTCCCTCGACCTGCTGGCCATGCTTCTTTTGATGGAGTCCAGGTTATGGTTGGCTTTCTGGGATGCAAGCACACATTGATGGCTCATGCTAAGTTTCTCATCCACCAACACCCCCAGGTCTTCGTCATCAGAGCTCCATTTAATCCATGCTCCCAGGAACCTCCTTGATTGTCTATGCCCTCCTGTGCTGTCCCTCCAACAGATATTAATTTGGTTGAAGTCCCCCATGAGGACTGGAGCTTGTGAACATGAGGTTGCTACTGTCTGTCTATAGAGCGTCTCATCTGTTTGGTCTTTCTGGTCAGGTGGCCTGTGCTAGAGTCCTACTGTAATGTCCTCTGTCCCTGCCTTCTCTTTAATACTGATCCATAAGCTCTCTGTCAGCTCCTCATCCATCCCCAGTCAGAGCTCCATGCACTCCAGATGCTCATTGACGTAGAGGGTGACTCCCCCTCCTCACCTCCCCGGCCTGTCCTTCCTAAAGAGCCTGTATCCTTCCATTCCAACACTACAGTCATAAAAGCCATCCCACCATGTCTCCGTAATGCCAATGAGGTCATAGCCCTGCAGGCATGCATACTTTAACTCCTCTTGTTTATTACGCATGCTATGTCCATTTGCATAGAGGCATTTAAGTTGGGTCCTTGATTAAGATGGCTCACTGGCTGGAGTGGCTGGAATTCTTTTGTAATGCTCTCCACATGCCTTCCTGCTGAACTGTGACCCTTCTCCAGGCTCTGGACATCTATTGCTGACACTAACAGCAAACTGGGAGGAATGTGATGGATTGAGGTTCTCCTCCCCCAGCAACTCTAGTTTAAAGCCTTCTTAACAAGCTTGGCAAGCCTATGACCAAAGATGCTCTTCCCCTTTTCTGACAGGTGGACCCCATCAGCCCCCAGCAGACCAGGTCTCTCAAAGCAAGTCCCATGGTCTAAGTAGTTAAACCCCTGGATGTGGCAGTAGTCCTGTAACCATCTGTTGATTTGCTAGACTTGACTGGCCTTTTCAATCCCCTTCCCTTTGACCAGCAGGATTGATTAAAAAAAAAAAAAAAAGCTACACTTTTTACACTTTTAAGTCCTTTATTGCTGCTCCCAAGGTTCTGTAATCCCTCTTGATACTCCTCAGACTGCTCCTGGCTGCATCAGCAGTGCACATATGAAACAACAACAGTGGATAATAGTTATTAGACTATGAGGCTTGGTAGTCTCTTGGTGGAATCCTTGATATGAGTCCCTGTAAGCAGCAGACTTCTCTCAAGAGAGGATCACGTAATTGATAACATCGATATGATACATCATAATATAGTATAGGACAGAGTTTGTGAAGTTCCATTTATTCCACCCAAGTTCCATTTATTCCACCCAAGTAATTTGCAATGCAATGGTTCCTTTTACATAAGTTTCAAATGTAATGAACTGAGCAAAGTGTCTATTCAGCATTAATTATACACAGGTGTCTGCAGCAGATCTTTCAAATAAAGCTTGGGATTTGCAGGTGCCTTTAAATATCTGTTTGAGCCAAAGTGGGGAAAAATGTACCAGGTGTTGAATTGGAATACATCAGTCTTTATGTGTGTCTTTGCTATGGCAACACCCAACAGAATCAGGCAGAAGCACAACCTCATTTGTCAGATCCATCAACCCAAAGAAAAGATTCTGTAATCTATAGTGAAAACAAAGAGAAATCTACATGCCCAACATAGAATCCATGATTTAAAGAAACCCTGCTCAACTTTCTTCTAACTTTCTGCCTGCGTATATATCACTATATCTTTACTTAAAAATTTCTTAAACCTTCAGTTATCTTTTTGTGCATGCCTAGAACTGTGCTGGTCTTATTAAAGCTGGGCATTTCAGACCTTACTTTTTACTTGAGATCAGTAAAAACATGAAGCAAGAAATGAATCTTCCAAAACATTACTGTTTGATATGAAAATACTTTTCACTATTGCCTTAGCATAGTGACAAAAGTGGACTGCTAACAAATATTGTTCAGATATTATTTTCATTAAACTCAGCTGGAATAAATAGTATTCTCTTTTTCTGTAAAAAGAAGGTGGTTAGAGCGATGCCCAGATAGTAGAAGAGGAAAATTCATTTCTATCTCCCACCTAAAATTATTCAAACACTCATGACATATGGGAATAGGTTTAACATCTGTATATATCTCTTTTATCTGAGTATGGAATGGTTGGGAAGTGTTACTGGGAATGGAAGAGTCTTGAATTGTGACGCCTGTTCTAAATAGTTTGTCTGAAATTTACTTGAATAGTCACTAACAAAATGCCCAAACATTTCTTGAAAAGATACTATAGTTTTTATGTCCTCTGTTTTAGGTAACATCCTAATCACTTCCACATCTTGTGTTCCTGCTCTACTTCTGTCAATATTGCATTCCTTTTTGCAAAGCTGCATAACTTCAGCAGAAGAGTTGGAATATACTAACCATACAGTAAGCCCTATAATCTGCTGGTGAGGAAAGTCTTCTGGATGAAAGTGGTTGAATCTGACTCTCTCCATCTAAATAAGTATTTGAACAGCATGGTTATTTGGTGAAATACAGGTTACCTCCCTCAGTTTTGGTCACAATTTCAAAGAAAGAACAAGTGACTACAGCAATCAGCTGAGGAATTCTTCCTCAGCAAGTCTTTTGGAAGCTCTCAAAGGACTTAGGAGCTGAGCACTGAGCTGTTCAATTCTGGGGAAAAAATAAAATAATAAAATAAAATAAAATAAAATAAAATAAAATAAAATAAAATAAAATAAAATAAAATAAAATAAAATAAAATAAAATAAAATAAAATAAAATAAAATAAAATAAAAATAAATGAAAAAAATGAAGGTTCATTTCCATGGTTATTCCTGAAAGTCAGAAAGTTCAAACTGTAATTTCCCACTTCCATTCAAAGACATTAACCTTGAGGCTATTCACTTCTTCTGTGAAAAGACAAAGTCTACCTCTGTTACTGAAATCATGCTTCAGTTTAGAAGATTCATTAGGCAAGAAATACATATACAAAAGAATGTACTTTGTTAATCTGGTAGACTGGGCACAGCTGGGATAAGGGTATTACTAGGAATGTGTCCTTTGTATAATATGAAAGTATTTAAGGTGGGTGATAGAAATCAAATCATCTAAAAATATTTTACCCATAATAATGACCTCCTTTCTGCTTTAATGCTTTGTTTAGGAAAAATAGCACTTCTTCATCAAGTAGTGTGGCTGTTATGTAGCAATTTTGAATATGTATCTTTATCCCTTCCAGCAAAATATCTTCAAATTTATAAATAAACTTTACATCGTTAAACATATTATTTAACTTCTGGGGTTTTGTTTGTTTGTTTGTTTTTAAAGAATGATACCTAATTGGCTCCTCTCTGAAAGGCTCTGGCTACCTTCTTTCAGAAAAAAAAAAAAAGTGTAAAAAGACACCAAGATATTTTTCAAGATACATCATTTACTTAAGATTTCCTCTTATACACACTAGAATATGCTGGATGGATGATATTCTGAGTTATCTTTTTCTACATTTATATTAGTAAATTAAACAGTCCCAGAGAATGTTTATATGCTTTGGAACCTGGGTGTCTATTTTTTATTTTATTTTATTTTATTTTTTTAATGGTCCTTGGCAGTTTGACTTGGGCTATTTAACACTTTCCCAAATGATTCCTGGGTAAGTCACACATGTTATGGACATTCTCAGTTATCACTTTGGGTCTGCTCACCAATTTTGGAGGATGAAAGTTGAATGGTATGAACATATGCACGTCTCATTCAATTTCTATTGGTCTCTATGGCAGACATTGTTTCTGGACATGCTTAATTTACTAGTATAGATGGAGCTTAAAGCTACTAATATACTGTGTAGGGCACATAGACATCTGACACCTGTCAGATCCTTAAAAAAAATCCTTTCCAGTGATCTTCTTTGGATCCTCAGAAACTTGCCTAAATTTACCCAACATGTCTATTTGTAGGTAAATGAAGACTGATTAGATTGAGATGAAGTCCTGCTTTTTGATGAGGAAATAGTCTGTATTTCTGTTTTATTATTATTGCCTGAAAGGAAAAACAACAACAACAACAACAAATCATTCAGAACTTTCTGAATAGATGAAGGTTTAGTGCAGGTTAAAAAAAAAAAAAAAAAAAAAAAAAGAAAGAAAGAAATCAGACATGGAGTAACGTTCTGGAGCATTTGAGGACTATACATGAATGTGATAAGGAGATGATGAAAAATTTGGAAGACAGCAAGTTACAGAGTTGGATTTCCAGAACAGGGTGATGCATTTAACTTTGATACTTAAAAAAGAAATGGACCAAGGAAGGTGCAGAGGCTGTACAGGAAGAGGATAAAGCTGTCAAGGCAAAAGATAATAAATATATATACCAGCAAAAATGGCTGGAAGCACAGAGGGGAGAGGTTTTACACAGAAGAATGAGTAGCAAGACTTTGACACAGTTAGCTGAATACTAGAAGTATTAAAATGTCTGTTAGTGAGCTCAAATATACAAGAGCTAGTATCAATGTGCTTTCCTTGAGACAAAAGTCTTCCATGCATGGTGGTAGTGTCAGTCAGTCCTGTCAACCTGTGTGTGTGTGTATATATGTATGTCACTCACCTACTCAACAAATGTAAATTTATAATTCTGAAAGAAAAGTACTGGATTTAAAAACTCTCTTATACACAAAAATGTAGAAATATAGACATTCTGTAAATCACTTCTACCACAGTAGTAACTTTTCTTGAGAGATTATTTTTTTAATAGAAAAAAGGGAAGAAATCTAAATGAAATTTTGTCAACCCAGTCTACCAAAGCAGATTATTCAGTCTTCTCTTCCTAGTTTAGTTATGAATCTGTTTTCTGACAAGTTTTCAGTTTTTTACTCATTTTCAGAGTATCATGATTATTGCAAAACCTGAATATTTATGATAGCAGAAATATATTTTCTTCTTCCTCCTCTTCCTCTGCTTCTGCTTCTTCATGTCCAGAATGGCTTTTTTTTTTTTTTTTCCTCATGGAATTAAAGGAAAATAAACAGACAAGTGACAACAACAAACAAAATGACAGTGTGTGATGGAATTCTGTTTTGTTGAAATGTAAGAATTTTAAGTTCCTGTTTAGAACAGTGATCTGAGCCATTTATGGGTGGAAGATTTTCTCATTATTTCAGTGATTCTGTTCTGCAGATTTACCAAGAGACTCCATACATGTCTCAGAGTCCCATTCTGGCACGAAATAAATAAATGTATAACAGTCAGCTCCTACTTTAAAAATGTGTGAGCAAAGCATAAAGATCCCAACAAGCTGATCTCCAAAAGAGAGGGAAGGGATCAAGATAATGAGATAATTCTGGTTAATGTTAAAAGCTGTAATCGGGGCATATCATCTATACAATTTCATCTAGGTTTCACAGAAAGGTTCATGAAACATATAACAAATATGGGTGGATTCATGTCTACTTGCAGGGAAGTATATGTAGCTAGAGGTATATAGAATAAGTCATGAAGGTATTTGAAAAAATGATGCATGGGACGTAGAGGAAGGAAGTAAATTTTAATGCTCTATAAAAGCTCATAAATTGGAAAAAAATATACAGAGACTTGGATGAGAAAATGGTCTAGATAGCTGCAAAGAAAACAGTGATATTGTGTACTTATCCCTTATTCAGTATGGTCATCACAGTTTTGAATTCTACGTATTCCTTCAGTCGGGTCTTATTTGGAATCAAATTGGTTATTCTCTTTTCTTTTAGAAGCTTAACTTCTCATACACAAACCCTAGGAAATTAGCTTCCTGGTGCACAGCCAGCTCTTATTTTTCCTCACTTACAAACATAAATTGATTGACTTAACAAAAAAAAAATATGGGAGACAAGGAAAACATAAGAAGGCACATAAGCAAGTCAACATAAAATTCTTAAGTGCTACCTATTTCACATTCTCTTTTATGCTATGGTAACTCCTAAGTCAGTTCCCCCCACCCTTTACTTTGCCAGTAACATATACCTCACAGGTGGGATTAATCAGTCTTGTTGGTACTTGCTGGGTCAGCGCTACTGCTGACCTTAAGGCGATATGACCTACTTTGTTCTTAATTATGACAGTCCCTCATTGTTTCTTGTTTTGTTACCTACTTACATTTTTTTCTACGTTGTTCTGCTAGCAGCTTCACTAGCCATTCCAGGTGTTTATAAATTCTTACAAGCAATTCATTAAGCACTGAATACCAACAGTTTTATACCATAAAAATCATTCTTAAACAGTCTTTCTCTCAATTTACAGAAACCTCTTAAACTGTCCACTCTGTTTGCATATATTTAGCTGCCCAGTATTCCTGTATACTTTTATTATTAGAAAAGTCTCTTTGTGTTCCTTTATTAGAAGATATACTTTCCAAATATCAATAATGTACATTAAGAAATAAACTGCAG
The DNA here is from genome assembly GCF_040182565.1 of Anser cygnoides. Lineage (NCBI taxonomy): Eukaryota > Metazoa > Chordata > Aves > Anseriformes > Anatidae > Anser > Anser cygnoides. The sequence goes on along the minus strand of NC_089873.1, from coordinate 171,923,749 downwards.
GTTGCCAGTTGGAGCATTTTATTTATTTCCTTTCTTTCCACTAGATGTCAATAGAGTGTTCTTCCATTTTGGGTTCCATTACTGCTTGAAAATTTGGAAAAAACAACAACAACAACAAAAAAAAACAGGGGTCTGGCTTTTGCTTTAGTCCTTAGCCACAAAGCTTGCATCCCCATACATCCCTGAATGGGTATTCCAAAGGGAACAAGGAATAAAAGGTCTGTCACTAAAGAAGAGAATGATTTTTGTTTACTGAATCAAGATTAGGCTCTGTGGGTGTTGAATTGAAATAAAATTTCTTTTAAATAGGGCTCTGAGAAATCAATTGCAACCAGCAGTTAATGACCAGTTTGTGAACAGCTTGAGGGAAAGCCAAGGGCAGATAAAACTCCAGCAAATTAGTTGTTAATTGTGTTAATGAATGATATTGAAGGGATTATTACTATTATAAACTCTAATCAATCAGGTTTACCGTTGTGTGTAACAAAAAGATTGCAAGCAACAATATTTTATGGATACAGCTCTGCACTTCTTATTTTAATTAATATGATAATCTGAGTACTCCACAATGCTGGATTCTACTTTTGGTTCCCAAGGAAATATAGGCATGCATATTACATACAAAAATAATAATAAGTACTTTAAGATAAAATGTGGCCATGTGAATTTAAAAAAAAAATAAAACGTAGCTGATGCATTAGGAAGGTTGCCTTGATTTATAGGAGGACAATACAAATAAAGAGTACTATAAGTAGTTGGATTTGCTGTTGTATTCTTCCAGGTTAATATGAAGTTGTAAATTTGAGTAATTCATGTCTGTTTTGTTGAATCAGTTCTGAAAATGTCACTGCATGTGTAACTCCTATTTACACAGTGCTTTGCTGAATGCTGCATCTCCTGTATTTCTCTCCTAGTCCCAGGTGAGCCACTGGCTAGTTCATCGCATCAGAGAAATGTGTGAACTGTTGCTGTAGCAACTGGCTCTGCTGCATGGCTTCTGGACCAAGGAAATGTAGCTTTCCATGTTTTTAATTTAATTAATTAATTAATTTATTTATTTATTTATTTTAACACTGAATGTGGGTCTTACAAAAGCATTGCTTTCAGTGTTAATATCTGTGTGCAAGAAATAATGGACTGTAGTCTAGAGGTACCAATAGAGTTAGTATATGTTTACATTATGAAATATATCTATATTTTTAAATTGGTTTAATACGTTTTTTTTTCTCTTGATCCTGGAATCCCATTGGCCCCTGCTGGATCTATGTTACTAGTGTGAGGCTCCAGCATGACAATGCAGAAGAAATATGGATGCATTCTAGAACAAAATCAACACAGTATACCAAACCCTCCATGTAACATGGAAGTGGGCTGATCTGCATTGTTTGGGCACCCTCTCCCACTGATAACAAGCATATTTCAGATGTAGCTTATGCCAGTGATTCTGAAGCTAAACAAAAGTGATTCAGAGACTGATCCTTGGCACCAAAGCTAAAGAGTATAAACTGGCTTACTGCTGCACTGTTGAACCCTATTTCTTCTCTACAAATGTTTTCAGACATGCCACTGATCATGCCCCTGAATCTCCTCCAGACCCAGAGGATGTGCCTGTTATTCAAATGAATAATTATTTTTTTGTTTGTTTGTTTGCTTGTTTGTTTTTTTGTTTGCTAGTTGTTGCTTGTTTTTCTTCTTTCCCAGGTGTGTTTCAGGTTAACCCTGGTTGGCAATTACACAGCTACTCACTCACTCTCCCCCAGTGGGATGTGTGTGTGTGTGTGTAGGGCTGGAGGAGTCAGAAAAGTAAGTGAGAAAACATGGTTTGAGATAAAGTAAGTAGAGGAAAAGATGAATATGCAAGCAAAACAAAATAAGGAATTCATTAACCACTTGCCATTGGCAGACAGATGTTTAGTGATTTCCAGGAATGATGGGCTTCACCACACATAATCATAGAATGAATCATAGAATGGCTCGTGTTGGAAGGAACCTTAAAGATTATCCAGTTCCAATCCCCCTGTCACAGGCAAGGGAAGCCACTAGATCAGGCTGCTCAGGGCCTCATCTAACCTGGTCTTGAACACCTCCAGGGATGGAGCAACCTTTTCCAGTGCCTCACCAACCTCTCAGTGAAGGATTTCCTCCTACCTCTAATCTAAATCTCCCCTCTTTTAGTTTAAAACCATTCTTCCTCATCCTGTCTGATAATATCTGAATAAAATATCTGACTGAGCAAAGAGTCATTGTTCATCTTTTTTATAAATCCACTTTGAGTACTGAAAAGCTGCAATGAGGTCACCCTGGAGCCTTCTCTTCTTTAAGGCTGAACAGCCCCAACTCTCTCAGCCTTTATTCATAGAAGAGATGCTCCAGCCCCTTGATCTTCTTCATGGCTCTCCTCTGGATTCATTCTAACAGATCGACATCCTTCTTGTGCTGGGGAATGTAATGGTTACATGGAAAGACAAATGCCTTCACTCTGAACATCCTCTCCTTCCTCCTTTCCCCCATTGTTTTATTGCTGAGCATGACTTCACACACTGTGGAATATCCCTTTGGTCAGTTTGGGTCATCTGTCCTGGATGTGCCCCCTCCTAGCTTCTTGTGCACCCTCAGCCTCCTTGATGGCAAGGTAGCATAAGAATAACAGTCCTTGATTCTGTTTAAGCACTGCACTGCAACAGCTAAAATGCAGGTGTGTTAGCAACACTTTTTCATTATGAATCCAAAGCATAGCACCACATAAGCTGCTATGAAAAAAAGTATTTTATGAATTACAAAGTAGGTAAGATAATTCAGATCAGTATTAAGATTACAATGCAAGCTTACAAAATGTCCTACAAACCCTAAGTGAGCAATGATAACTAAGCTCCAGATGTGTATCTGTGTAAGTGAGATTACATAAATTGTTGCTGGACAGAGTTTTTTTCTTAGCAGGAAAAATATGGATTATGGCTATGGCTCATAAAGTTGCACAGTTCATATTACTGGATTATGAAATAAACACTGAAGAGATGTTAAATGGCTTAGAACAGAACAAAGAAAATGGAAGTAACAAGATTTGTGTTAGTTTTGTATGTCTTTTAATATAGTTATTAATTGCTATTTTTCCATCATGCTATATACTTGTTCATACTTTCTGAATGCATTCAATTATTCTGATATCTGGTTGATATCTTAATTTCTTCTCCCATGAAAACTCACTGAAACTTATATTTTATCACTTGCAGTGCTCTAATTCACGTTTATTTCTCCTTTTATTCTTTGCTCGTTCAATGGTCTACTATCCTCATGGATTTCTCTATCTGTATGTTTCTGTATTATACCTATATATATCTATGTCTCTATATTTCTATATCTCATGGAACCTCTAATAGGGTTAAAAACACTTTCTTGATTTTTTTTCCTTTCAAATGTTTCAAATGCCTGAATAATAATGAGGTGATTGCAAGAAGAAGGACTTTCAAAAGAAGTTTAGAATATAAAAAATAAATTAAAATTAGCATTTATAGCTTAGAATAGAGTTTGGCCATGTTAATTTCTGCTTATGTTAGAATACTGCTTTTAATCTTAAAAAAAATTATCCAAACATAAAATCAGTTCAATTTTCCCAATAAATTGAGAAGTAAAAGGAATAGAACCAGCTGTTGAAGTAAACCAATTAGCTAGCTTTTAAAAAAATAAATAAAAAATATATATCATAATCTATAATGCACTTTATGTAAAATCTAGGTAAGAATTTTGGCTTTAGTGCACAAATTGATCTTGATATTAATATAAATGAGCCAAAATTTCCATGCATTTGAACTGAAGTAAATCCAAATTGTGTCATTCTACCAATTTTATTACAGTAACTGTTTAGATAGAATAAAATATGAGTTTTCGTTATCATTCTGATGTCTCATAAGAATAAAAGTATATCACAGAACATTTAATAAGATTATACATATATATTGAATTTATTTGTAAAATGAAAAAAATATTACAATAATACTGCCTTGGAAATTAAACATATTTATTGAGAATTCAATTATAGCAATTAATATATTTTGGATAATTACACTAGCATGTTCAAAGTCCTAGCTTATTAAAATCTTCTGTTCTAGAAAATAAAGTTTATTAAAAGTGAAAAAAAAAAGTAAATAATTTCTTAGTAGACTCCTTACAATCATCTGAAACAAAGATTTTGGTTGTAAAGTTATTACACTTTCACAGCATTTACTCTTACGTAAAGAACATTTTATTTTAGGGCTAGCATTTGATTCAAGTTTCAAAAGGCTTAAAAAGTACTGCCTTTAGTGATTAAATTGTATACATATTTTTTTTTTGTTGTTAGTTTGTTTCGCTACATATTTTTTTCTCATTAATGAATTTAACTTTCCTCAAATATGTGGTACTAATTCAAACATTCAGTAAATTAAAATAATCTCAACCCTAGAGTTTGTCCAAGTAATTACCTGCAGTGCTCTTACTCAAATCACAGAAACAAACAAAAATTTTAAGACTGGGGATTGACTTTACTGACTTTACTACATTTTTTTTTCTTTTTTAGTTTATGACCCTATGCCTGCATTTTAATTATACTTTGAAATGCTTGTTCATTTTTTTTCTCCAATATTTTTTTTTATATAAAAAAGTTATAAAATAACTAGTCAAAATAAAGCCATTTCAATTTGGCATGTTACAATGACCAGTATAGTTATGAATGCCAAAAACCTAAATATATTCTCTTATATAAGTGTGGTGCTTCCTGCCGGCAGAAGGAGCAGCTGAGCAAAAGATAAGATGAGGAAGATGAAAAGTGAGGGAAGGGGGAAGAGGAACAGGAGCAAAAGTGGTAGAGTGACAGACACTGGATGAGTTCCAATTCAGATGAAGTCAACAGAAAGACACTGATTTTCAAGGTAATTGTATCAGACTCATTACCTAAGGTTATTGCATTTTTAAAAAATATATGTAGCAAGTGAGAGTTACAGCTGAATTTTCAAACTGCTAAATTTAATACTAAAAATTTCATCTTCTCATTTTCTGAAATTCTTTGGTTTTGACCCAGTGTGTAATTCAGCCCCTCTGACTGGCTGTGCTCCTAGCATACAGCAAATTTTCTTTGTATAGACAGCCTTCATAGAATTATAGAATGGTTTGGGTTGGAAGGGACCTTAAAGACCATCTAATTAAAATGATCACAGCCATGGATAAGAACACCTTGCACTAGACCAAGTTGCTCAAAACCCCACCCAACTTGGCCTTGAACACTTCCAGGGATGGGGCATCCACAACTTCTCTGGGCACCTGCTCCAGTGCCTCACCACCATCACAGTAAATAATCTCTTCCTAATAGCTAATCTAAATCTATCATCTTTCAGTTTAAACCATTACTCCTTGTCCTATCACTACACTCCTTGAAAAGAAGTCCCTCCCAGCTTTCCCGTATTTCCCCTTTAGGTGTTGGGAAGTCACAAGTCTCCCCAGAGCCTTCTCTTCTTCAGGCTAAACAACCCCAACTCTCTCAGCTTTTCTTCATAAGAGAGGTTCTCCAGCCCTTTGATTATCTGGACTCATTTCTTCCTCTGGACTCATTCTCATACTTCCATGTCCTTCTTGTTCTGGGGGCCCCAGAGCTGAACATAGTACTCTAAGTGGTGTCTTACAAGATAAGAATGTAGAGGGAGAATCACTTCCTTGACCTGCTGGCCATGCTTTGTTTTGCTGCAGCCCAAGATCTGTATCTGGGCTGGAAGTGCACATTGTTGGCTCATGTTGAGCTTCTCATCCATCAATACCACCAGATCCTTCTCATCAGGACTGCTTTCAATATACTCTCTGCCCAGCCTATATTTCTTCTTAGAATTGCCTTGTATGTGGCTTTATTTACACCAGCTTTACTTAAGACCTTTCAGGATGAAAGTCACTATATACTTCCTCCAAAATAGTTCTGTTCCTCTTTTTTTTTTTTTTATTATTATTATTATTATTATTATTATTATTATTTTCTAATACCAAACGTAAACTTCCCCTGGTACAACTTGAGGCCATTTCCCCTTGTTCATTTCCTCTTATCTATTTGATAAATTTAATGTTGGAAAAAGACAAGACATTATATTCTTCTGTTCTTTCACTTGTAGAGATGTGCAATTTCTTACCTCAAATTTATAATGATTTCGTTTTCCTTAAAGAATTGAAAAAAAATAATAAAAAAAAAGAATTAAAATGATTATTTATTGATTAGATAGAATGTTAATAAGCATAATTATGAGTTAGTCTGTATTATTAGTTCTGTTGACTTCAGTGGCACTTCTTGACTGAATAAGGGCTACTGAATTTTGAGCCTCTATTAGGAAGGTTATCTTCCAAACAGAAGAGCAAGAAATGCTATAGCTTTGTTTCCATAGAAAACATAATGGCTCTAAGAAGATTTTTATGTGACCCTCAGTTGAGAACAACAATGTAGAATATATACTATGCAATAGAAAGAAATGTATATGCTGCAGGTTGAACAAAACCAAGACAAAATTTATTGTGAGTACAGTAATTATTATAATTATTTGCTGAGCCTCATCTGTGCTATATTTTGCTCTATGACAAGTGACAGGAGACACAAAACCATGACTGCAAGAGTTGTATAAAACTCTTTACTCTTCTGTACGTTTCATAATAAGCAAGAAAATAATCCTGCACTTATCTAGCTTCAGATGATAAATTGGATATGAAAGCAAGGATGTGAGCTCAGTGAGCTAGGAAGATCTGTGTCTGTTTCTAAATTTATTATGTATATCTTTAAGCATACAGTAGTTTGATCAAATGAATAATATACATGTAAATCAGATAACTGGATTATCTGTGCTCTCAAAGGAAATTTTAAATCTTATCTAAGGAAAAGTATTGTTTCACCAAATCTGGGTCCTATTTCATTCAAAGTTTTACTCTGAGAATAAAAACTCAGGGGTGCATATGCAGGGTGTTTACATATACTGGTTTTATTTGTATCTATTTTTCACAGCAAGTAAACTGCTTGTTTGGTATGACTAGCAATTTGTTTTCACTCACGCAGGCATTTCTGTAAACAAGAGCTGAAATTCTGTCCCAGTCAGGAAGTTTCCGAGTACCTGTTGTCAGTTGCTGAATATTTTGAACTCTGACTAATGTTGTGGCACCTCAGCAGCATGCAGGAACAACTCATTGCCTCATAAAATAAGGCTTGAAACAGAGAAAATATAGCAACACATTAGCTTGATAGTTAAAGGTGTCTCTAGGGTAGTGAAAGATAGGGAATTAAATTGTCTCAGGAAAAAGAGTAACTTTATTGTGGACTTTTTGACTCTTCTGTAAAAGTCCACTGCCCTGATACTAGTTGCTACTACTATACCCTGTCTGGAAATTGATTGTACTTGGGTGTGTGGGAACAATGTCTCTTCAAGCAGACGGACACCTAGGCTTTTGTTCCCAAGGACATCTTGTTACACTGATTGCTTTGGCCTCAGACAAAGGCAGAATACAGAACTGCAGGCATGCAAGATATTTTCAGGTAAAAAATAAACATACCTTATGAATCAAAGCAGTTCAAAGGTTAAATCTCTAGTACTTGTCTGCAGGGGAATTCTTAACAATATTGGATTGTTTGTCAAGCTTTAATAAACATGATTTTTATTTAAAAATCTGGGTGTGTACAGAGACACAAATTTATGAATCTTGAACTGTCTGAAGTGGAATAAGTACTTGTGAAGCAATAGCTCCTTTGGGATTAGGGTGCAAGAGGAGCAGAGATTTTCAGAATTTAATTGTTGATGAATATAGTTTCTATTTGCACCTGAATATCAATATAACAGCTTAGATTCCTTAAAAAAAGAAAAAAAAAGCACAACAAAATTTTAAACTTTAGTTCTTTACAGTCTTAATTGATTAATAATCTAGATAACTAAACAAACAGTAGTTGTCTTCTGTTGTTTAATCAGTTGTGTATCTGAATATCTGTAAATGTAATGTGGTTTGACATGGATATAATGTGGTTTATCACTTAGGCAAGCTGAAGCTACAGCCCATTCATTCTAGCAGTTATAGGAAGCCTACATATATAATTAAATTGAATTTATTTTATTAAAATTCTGTAGGTGTCGAATTGCTAGAATTACCACTTTGGAAACAAAAGAGTAATTTTGTTTTTCATTAGATGGAAATAGTCTGTAACATATAGTCTGTTTTTAATATCTTCTTGATTCACATCTGCATTTGCCAGTACGTTTATTCCAACCATCTATAAATGAGCTAAGTTAAAATTGCTGTTCAACTTGTGTAACTCATACAATTGATCAATAGTTTCCATTTTATCAACACAGAATTTTTCCACACACAGAAGAGCACTGAAACATGTACCTTCAGATGACTGCAAGAAATCCTACCCCAGAAGTGGGATGCATGCTACAATATTCACGTGTGCCATATTTTCTACAATAACATGGTGTGTTATACCCTCCTGCAAAGGTTTGATATTAATCCTTATAATAGATGCAAGCAAGTTCAGGTACGTATCTATTTCATATTTCAGTGAATATGAAGAAATGTTTTGCCAGGAGGCCAATATTTAAAATCAATACTTACTCCTTAGGACAAAAAATTGTTATTCACCTTAGCAAAGGTCAATATTCCCTCAGTGGAATGATAAGATAAAAGAGGTCTGGTCTAACTTTAGCCTATGCTATACCAGATCTGGATATTCTTAATTCTACTAATGTTTCATAGAAAGTAATTGTAGTATTTTTGGACACTTGATACTCTTGTGATCAGTCATGACATAAAGACATTATGATAAACTATAGCCTTTCTATGTCTCATTTTGTATATATTATAGTGAAGTGTTAAATTAGCATATAAATATATATAAATAAGTTTAACCTCATTTTAGGGAATTAATGCATAGCACTTAAGGTTAAAATTTGTATTAACATTCTCAATTACAGAATTACAGTATAATCTCACTTCACACATGCATACACGTATAGAAATACTAATCCATGGAATCATTCTAACTTTTCTTAATCATAGAATCACAGAGTCACAGAATCATTTAGGTCAGAAGAGACCTCCAATATCACCTAGTCCAACTTCTGACCTAACACTAACAAGTCCTCCACTAAACTGTATCACTCAGCTCTACATCTAAATGTCTTTTAAAGACCTCCAGGGATGGTGACTCAACCACTTCCCTGGGCAGCCCATTCCAATGCCTAACAACCCTTTCGGTAGAGAAGTTTTTCCTAATATCCAATGTAAACCTCCCCTGGCGCAACTTTAGCCCATTCCCCCTCGTCCTGTCACCGAGCATGTGGGAGAACAGACCAACCCCCACCTCTCTACAGCCTCCTTTAAGGTACCTATAGAGAGCGATGAGGTCACCCCTGAGCCTCCTTTTCTCCAGGCTGAACAACCCCAGCTCCCTCAGCTGCTCCTCATAAGACTTGTTCTCCAGACCCCTCACCAGCTTTGTTGCCCTTCTCTGGACTCGCTCGAGTACCTCCATGTCCTTCTTGTAGCGAGGGGCCCAAAACTGAACACAGTACTCGAGGTGCGGCCTCACCAGAGCTGAGTACAGGGGGACAATCACTTCCCTAGCCCTGCTGGCCACACTGTTTCTGATACAAGGCAGGATGCTGTTGGTCTTTCAGGCCACCTGAGCACACTGCTGGCTCATATTCAGCTGACTATCAACCAATACTCCCAGGTCCTTCTCTGCCAGGCAGCTTTCCAGCCACTCCCAGCCTGTAGCACTGCTTGGTGTTGTTGTGTCCCAAGTGAACGACCTGGCACTTGGTCTTGTTGAACTTCATACAGTTGGCCTCAGCCCATGGGTCCAGCCTATCCAGATCCTCCTGCAGAGCCTTCCTACCTTTGAGCAGATCAACACATGCACCTAACTTGGTGTCGTCTGCAAACTTACTGGGGGTGCACTTGAACCCCTCACCCAGATCACTGATAAAGATATTGAAGAGAACTGGCCCTAATTCTAGAGTACTATATAGAGGCAGAGTACTTCAGTACTCTGTACAACTAAAGTTGGAGCATGAAAAATCTATGAAAAAGGAAATAAGCAGATGTAGAACTTTTTTAGAACTGATCATGTGTGTATTTCAAAGAATTAAAAAAATATGTTTGAGAATGTTACTTGTGTCCAAAGAATCCATTTCTCCAGAAATGAGAAAGCTGTATAATCTTTCTCTGCTTCAGAAATTTTCCTAAACTGTGTGTTCTGGATAATTTTATTTCCAGTATGTTTATTCCTGTTTATTCAATGAGAAGACACCAAAAATCATCCCTGTTGTTCAGCTGGATGAAAGTGAGAAGAAGGTGCAATATTTGCGTGCAACCTAAGTTACCTAAACTTTTTGTCTATAAACTATTTTAATTAAACATATATATACATATAAACAGTTATTTAGATTCTTGGCTTATTAGACAAAAAAATAAAACAAAAACAACAAGAAAATCATCCCACAGTGAAATACCAAATTGTTCTTTAGCAAAAAGAATCGAAATATATTGTTCTTTGATGGCATCAGGTAATCACTAACTATAATCCATTATATTACCCCTTTGATCCATTATAAGTTTCTCTTTTAATTAAACAAATTTCTCAAATGACTTGAAAATTAATAAATGAGTATTTCACTACTTGTTTGCACCTACAATCTTTCCAGTCAAAGCTTATTTCAAAAAGACAAACACTCACTTCCTATAAAGAACTACATCCTAATAGTGGAATATGTCTGATGTATCACATATTGTATAGCAATTTCAGTAGAAAAATAATAAGATTGGGAACCCAGGTAGCAAATTAGATTGATGCGTTGTCCTCGACACAATGGCATTTTCATTTCTGAGGCCTACCAAGTCCAAAACAAAACCATTTTTTATACTTGTTCAAAATCTCAAGAGAAATGAGTTCAGGTGGTCTCAGCCCAGTTTTTCATGTGCAAGAGGACACATCAAAATGTTGTCTTGTGTTGATAGTAATTCATCACCCTCATCTGTGAAAAGCCATGGAATTATGAGCATGAGGAAGAAAAAAAGTACTGCTCACCATATTTTTTCCAACAACTGTATCTCTCTGGCCCATTTTGTATGAATATTTGAGCAGATATGTCAAAGAAGGGAATGAAGATCATGTCTTCGTGATTATCAGGGACTGCTTATATAATTCACCTTTCCTATTCTTTGCCTCTGATTGAATCTTGATATAATGAACAGAATGTCAAGGTATGGAACGAAAAACAATATAAATTCTAACTTAAAGAAGATCAGGTAGTGAAAAATATGTCACTGAAGAGCACTGATGAGATGTTAAAAATGTAATCAAGCACCATGTCACTATGTAACATTTAATTTTTTCAATCTCCTAAAATGACCTTGGGAAACAGAGCTCCTGAAAATGTTGCATCTTCAATAAGTCTTTTCCCTAAGGTTTAACAAAAGAGACAGAAGAGATATTACTGATATGATTATGTTCAGGTTAAAAGACTTCTCTGAGGAATATTTACATTAAGCACACGGTTCAGTTTTTAACAGTGTCAGAGACACACTGTTGGAAATGCTGCAATGTCACACCACAATGTTCAAAATTGTTGTTAGTAGCTGTTTTTGTCCTCTGTTCTTTTAGTCCTTCAACACATAGCTTGCTCCATACAGCTCCTGTATTGAGAGGGAGTTTCGTCATCATCATGACAGGAAAAAAGAAGGACCTGTGAAGTTTGTTTTCCTCTAAAGCTCTGGTAGACTAGGACAGAACGCAACCTAACTTACTAAAAAATTGCATCTGGATGATGACAGCAGATTACTGAAAACAAATTTAACTAGTTGGTCATTGTTTGTGTATTTTGTTTACATAGCAAGGGTTTGGTAGCAGGGGAGGTACAGGGGTAGCATCTGTGAATAGAGCTCTGCAGATGCCCCCTGTTAGTTTAGAGCCAGCTCCAGCCAGCTGAAAAAGAGACCCGCTGTTAGCCAGAGCTGAGCCTGTGAGCAACGCTGGTTAAGCCTCTGTGAGAGCAGATTTAAGAAAGGGAAAAACTGCTGTGCAACAGCAGCTCGGAGAGAGCAGTGAGAAACACTGCCTTTGTTTTCTTTCTTTGGGTGATACAGGAGACAAGCATAGACACTAATGAGATAGAGTTAAGAATAAGAGGAGGTATAAGACAGCGAAGGAACGAAACTGTTTTATTCAAGAACACATTTCATTCCACTGGCAATGTCATAATCATTGTAGATGCTACAACAATTAATCCCCAGTAACTAATATTGAAATAGATCGTTTCAATTACTCTATTCATTGCTATATCTGTTGGAGAAAATGAGCTCATGTTAGACAGGAAACAAATTCACAGGTTAAATCTGCATGTAGGACTGGTAAGAAAGTAGCTACCATTCACACAGCCATAATCTGGAGAGTCTGCATCGTTTGACCTGTATTATCTAATATGTACAAAAAGAAAGAATATGAAGACTACTATTTCTCAGTTTATACAGTGATAATGAGATCCAGTCAAAGGATCTATTATTTTTAAAATTCAGTAGTTTAATTTTTTTAGGTTCCTATATTCAACTTTAATAGAAATATATGTAAAGATTCTCCTTTTTTATTTTATTTTATTTTATTTTATTTTACTTATTTTATTTTATTTTTTATTTTTTCCCAGTGGAAGAGAATTATTCTAGTATAGAGATTTTTAATAGATCCAGTGGTATTGCACTCATCGTTTTAATTAATATTATTATTAAAATTAAAATAATTAAATATTAGCTGTATTAAGCAATATGATTTGTACTAACTATTTTAGGTCCATTTTAGGACCAACATTCTTCAAAGTTTTTATAAATGATTTGGATGAAGGACTTGAAGGTTTTTGAGCAAGTTCATGGACAATACCAAATTGGGTAGAGCTGTTGACTCAGTTGAGGGTGGTGAGGCCTTGCAGAGAGATCTGGACAAATTAAAGAGCTGGGCAATCACCAACAATATGAAGTTTAACAAGAGCAAGTACCAGATTCTGCACCTAGGAAGGGGCAACCCTAGTTATATGTACAGACTGGGGGATGAGATCCTAGACATCAGCTCTGCAGAAAGGGATCTGGGGGTTTTGATTGACAACAAGCAGAATATGAGCAAGCAGTGTGCCCTGGTAGCCAGGAGGGCCAACTGTATCCTGGGGTGCATCAAGCACAATATTGCTATCCAATCAAGGGAAGAGATACTCCCACTCTACTCTGCGCTGGTGCAGCCTCACCTCAAGTACTGTGTGCAGTTTGGGGCTCCACAGTATAAGAAAGATATAAAACTGTTAAAGAGTGTCCAAAGGAGGGCAAGACAGATGATAAAGGGTCTAGAGGGGAAGACATGAGACGAATGACTGAAGTCACTTGGATTGTTCAACCTAGAGAAGAGAAGACTGAGGGGTGACCTATCGTTGTCTACATTTCCTCATGAGGGGGAGCGGAGAGACAGGTTCTGATCTCTTCTCTCTGGTGAACAGCTTGAAGCTGTGACAGGGGAGGTTCTGACTGGATATCAGGAAAAACTTCACTGAGCAGGTGGTTGAGCACTGGAACAGGTTCTCCAGGGAACTGGTCATGGCACCAAGCCTGTTGGAGTTCAAGAAGCATTTGCACAATGCTCTCAGACACATGGTCTGATTTTTTGGGTGGTCCTCTGGGGACCGAGGAGTTAGACTCAATGATCCTTGTGGATCCTTTCCAACTCGGCTATTCTATGGTTCTATGATTAACCTTCCATCTTCTCTCTCGCCACTGATAGTCACTTGTAATATTGATTTTTTCTGTGCTCTGCTTCACTTTGCTGCCCATAGAGAGCACACTACTATAGCACTGTAACTGAAACAGCAGAGAACAGCACCACTTTTTGTAAAAATTAATAGTCAGGAGTGGGAAGGTAAAGGATGGTAATTAAGTTGGCTTTGTTGTTGAAATCTGTGTGCTTGTATAATGCACCGGAAAATCTGTAAGAATACAAATAGGAATTCTATTATTCGCATTCATTAAAGAAGACACCTAGGTTCCTTTGTTGTTCTAGTTTCTAATCGAAGTGTAATTTCTCAAAAAAAAAAAAAAAGTGAATATTTTATTCACATAAAGAATATAAAACAAAGAACTTGCCACAGAAAAATATCAACATGAAGTTAATAATGCAACAATGATGTGACTGGACCTGCTACACAACAATGTACTGTTCTCAGACTGACAATTATTTTCCATAAACTGATGTCATCACATCCATGATTGCTTTACAAAAGTGAGGACTAGCTATATCTTGTTTCATTCATTATCTGTATTTCAGCACTGCTGGACTATAAGGAAGACTTTTCAAGCAGTAGTTGTAGAAGGCTAGGAGGCTAGGAATGGTGAAAAGGAAGAATCTCTGTTGTCGTTTGTTTGTTTAAGGAAAAAAAGGAGTTCTATAATTTGACTTTATATATATATATAATATATATATATTTATATATAATATAATTAAAACTTACAATCACCTTCAGACCGTGTACACTTGGAATTCTTCATAAAAACCTCATCTAGTATACAGCTATGATGTTAGCATTGCTTCTTAATTCTGGTTATAAAATGGTCAAAATTTTCCATGGTGTTTTGAAAGAGGCTGAGGGAGATACCATCAGAGATATGTTACCAACCAATCATGAAAAAAGAGATATTAAAGGAATGGAGTTCTGTGTTCTGCTTAGAAAGCTGTATTCAATTTTATTGCCTAGAAGATGATAGGGTGCTAATTAGTTAATTCCAACAGAAATTCATGCTTATACTGCTTTTTCACAGGGTCTGGCATCTTTCTGTGTTTGCTGAAATATTTTCAACAGATTCCTCAGTCAGACTACTTTAAAACACTCTTGGTAAATCAGCCGACTTAATTTTACAGGCTGTAACTCCAAAGTCTTACTGCTGATCAATATCAATATGGCTAATTTTCTTCAATAAGAAGACACCACATCCACTTCACAGATGTTTTCTTTGAAAGTGCATTCTCTCTCTGTTTTTATTTATGAGATTCCTTATTACTGTTGTTAACTTGCAGTACATCTTATCTTGCTTTAATTATGGACTTTTCTGAGCATTAATCAGCCTTGTAGATGTGGCCTACTCCTGCTGGCTACTACAGCGCGTAAGTTCCATGTACAACAGAAAGTGCTAATATACTCCATGGTGTAATAAGCAATGTTTACCACATTCAAACAAAGCTCAGTTCCAGAAAAAACAAAATATATATATCTTTTGCTCGTAATACAGCTTCATATTCAGGTAAACATAGAATTTAGAGAAAAATGTAAATTAAATATATAAATCATTATATTGGGTGTAGATCACAAGGTTTTGATATCAAAGTGGAAGGGCTGCATGGAAGGCAGTCTGTGAAGAGTGCCATCCAAGAACTTGCAAAACATTTCTGTTATTCATCAAACTGAAAGGAAACTTTCATACAGGAACAATCTATTTCTTGGGTGTAAGGCCTGCATTTATCAATGTAAAGGTGTGTAACTTGTCTATTTCTCTGTAACCTGGGTGAAGTGTGCAATGCTGATACATTATGAAATATTGTTAGTAAATAAACACAAAGAATAGAAAACTAACTAACAAGGTAAATTCAATGAATTATTGCCAAAACAATGCAATATTTTTTACGCAACACTGCACACAAAAGAAATAAAATACTCTAACTAGCTATATTCAATGAGCCCAGAGCATAAAGTAGTCGTATCTGAAAAAAAAAAAAAGTCAACAGTTTTGCAAGCACTAAATATTACACATTTTGATCCATTTTCATGCTTATCCACTTACGTGACATTGATATGGTTTACATGGATTACTTTTGTTATGCATGTTGAAAAACAATTTAGAAAATGAATTTTGTTTTTCAGGGGAGAGAACTTTACCCTTCCCTTCCCTTCCCTTCCCTTCCCTTCCCTTCCCTTCCCTTCCCTTCCCTTCCCTTCCCTTCCCTTCCCTTCCCTTCCCTTCCCTTCCCTTCCCTTCCCTTCCCTTCCCCCTTCCCTTCCCTTCCCTTCCCTTCCCTTCCCTTCCCTTCCCTTCCCTTCCCTTCCCTTCCCTTCCCTTCCCTTCCCTTCCCTTCCCTTCCCTTCCCTTCCCTTCCCTTCCCTTCCCTTCCCTTCCCTTCCCTTCCCTTCCCTTCCCTTCCCTTCCCTTCCCTTCCCTTCCTTCCCTTCCCTTCCCTTCCCTTCCCTTTTTTTTTTGTAATCAGGCTAATTTTAGATACACTTAATATTAAAGAACAGCCCCGTTGGGTTGGACTAATGGCCCACTTGGCTTGCTATCCTGTCTTCTATAATATCAAAAAGAGATTTTATGGAAACCGACTTAGAGTACAAGCCTTAATAAGATATTCTTGCACTTATTTAGCTCATTGCTGTAGCCATATGAAATCTTGTATGCTGATATATATGCTGATATATAGGACTGTTATGGGTTGCCAATAACTTACTGAAATGAAGCCACTCTTGATGTGGAATCTTTGAGAAGTAAAAGCCAGGATGATTTTATTTTCCTGTCGGATGCACAGGTGGCCAGTCATATGCATATCATAAGCTGGTCATGTACAAGTAGAAGCCAGTGAGGACTAACACACATGCAGTACCACTGTGAGAGTGTAGCCCCCGAGACAGAAACAGAGAAGAGCTATCTGTCAATATATCAGTAGTCAGCACCTGGCTCATGATTTATTACATTTGGTCAAGTTTTCACAGAATCACAGAATCACAGAATCGTCTAGGTTGGAAGAGACCTCTAAGATCATCTAGTCCAACCTCTGCCCTAACACTAACAAGTCCTACACTAAACCATGTCACTAAGGGCTACATCTAAATGTCTTTTAAAAACCTCCAGGGATGGCGACTCAACCACCTCCCTGGGCAGTCCATTCCAATGCCTAACAACCCTTTCAGTAAAGTTCTTCCTAACATCCAACCTAAACCTCCCCTGGTGCAACCTTAGCCCATTCCCCCTTGTCCTGTCACCAGGCACGTGGGAGAATAGACCAACCCCCACCTCTCTACAGCCTCCTTTAAGGTACCTATAGAGAGCGATGAGGTCTCCCCTGAGCCTCCTCTGCTCGAGGCTAAACAATCCCAGCTCCCTCAGCCGCTCCTCGTAAGACTTGTTCTCCAGACCCCTCACCAACTTCGTCGCCCTTCTCTGGACTCTCTCGAGCACCTCCATGTCCTTCTTGTAGCGAGGGGCCCAAAACTGAACAAAGTACTCGAGGTGCAGCCTCACCAGAGCTGAGTACAGGGGGACAATCACCTCCCTAGCCCTGCTGGCCACACTGCTTCTTATGCAAGCCAGGATGCTGTTGGCCTTCTTGGCCACCTGAGCACACTGCTGGCTCATATTCAGCCGACAATCAACCAGTACTCCCAGGTCCTTCTCTGCCAGGCAGCTTTCCAACCACTCATCTCCCAGCCTGTAGCACTGCTTGGGGTTGTTACGCCCTAGATGCAGGACCCGGCACTTGGCCTTGTTGAACTTCATACAGTTGACCTCAGCCCATCAGTCCAGCCTATCCAGATCCTCCTGCAGAGCCTTCCTTCCTTCGACACACGAACCTAACTTGGTGTCACCTGCAAACTTACTGAGGGTGCACTCGATCCCCTCATCCAGGTCATCGATAAAGATATTAAAGAGGACCTGCCCCAGTACCGAGCCCTGGGGGATGCCACTAGTGACCGGCCTCCAACTGGATTTGGCTCCATTCACCACAACTCTTTTTGCCCGGCCATCCATCCAGTTTTTAACCCAACAAAGCGTACACCAGTCCAAGCCACGAGCTGCCAGTTTCTTGAGGAGAATGTTGTGGGAAACAGTGTCAAAAGCCTTACTGAAGTCAAGGTAGATCACATCCACAGCCTTCCACTCATCCACCAAGCACGTCACTTGGTCATAGAAGGAGATCAGGTTCGTCAAGCAGGACCCACCTTTCATAAACCCATGCTGACTGGGCCTGATCGCCTGGTTGCCCTGCAAGTGCCGCGTGATGACACTCAAGATAATCTGCTCCATGAGCTTTCCTGGCACTGAGGTCAAGCTAACAGGCCTATAGTTCCCAGGGTCTACCCTCTGGCCCTTCTTGTAGATGGGCGTCACGTTTGCTAGCCGCCAGTCGACTGGGACCTCCCCTGATAGCCAGGACTGCCAATAAATAATGGAAAGCGGCTTGGCCAGCTCCTCCGCCAGTTCGCTCAGTACCCTCAAGTGGATCCCATCCGGCCCCATCAACTTGCGTACATCCAAGTGTTGTAGCAGGTCGCCAACCATTTCCTCATGGATAGCGAGGGCCACATCCTGCTCCCCATCCCCTTCCACCAGCTCAGGGTACCAGGTATCCAGAGAACAACCGGTCTTGCTGCTAAAGACTGAGGCAAAGAAGGCATTGAGCACCTCAGCCTTTTCCTCATATTTTGTAACTAAGTTTCCCCTCGCATCCAGTAAAGGATGGAGATTCTCCTTAGTCCTCCTTTTTGTGTTGATGTATTTTTAAAACCATTTTTTGTTATCTTTAACGGCCGTAGCCAGATTGAGCTCCAGATGAGCTTTGGCCTTTTCTAATTTTATCCCTGCACAGCCTCGCAACATCCTTATAGTCCTCCTGAGTGGCCCGCCCGCTTCTCCAAAGGTTATAAACCCTCTTTTTTCTCCTAAGCTCAAGCCACAACTCTCTGTTCAGCCAGGCCGGTCTTCTTCCGTGCCGGCTTGTCTTTGGGCACGTGGGAACAGACCACTCCTGAGCCATTAAGATTTCCTTCTTGAAGAGTGCCCAGCCTTCCTGGACTCCTCTGCCCTTCAGAACCTCCTCCCAAGGGACTCTGCCAACCAGTGTCCTGAACAGCTCAAAGTCAGCCCTCCGGAAGTCCAAGACAGCGGTTTTACTGGTCCCCTTCCTGACTTCACCAAGAATAGAGAACTCTACCATTTCGTGGTCACTCTGCCCAAGACAGCTCCCGACCACCACATCTCCCACCAGTCCGTCACTGTTTGTGAACAGAAGGTCTAGCGGGGCACCTCCCCTGGTAGGCTCTCTAACCAGCTGCATCAGGAAGTTATCTTCCACGCTCTCCAGAAACCTCCTAGACTGCTTTCTCTGGGCTGTGTTGTGCTTCCAGGATATGTCTGGGAAGTTGAAGTCCCCCACGAGAACAAGCGCTGACGATTTCACAGCTTCTGCCAGCTGCCTGTAGAACTCCTCATCAGTCTCCTCAACCTGGTTTGGCGGTCTATAACAGACCCCCACCAGGATGCTTGCCTTGTTGGCCTTCCTGCTGATCCTAACCCATAGGGACTCAACCTTATCATTCCCAGCCTCAAGTTCCACAACATCAAAACACTCTCTAATACAGAGAGCCACACCACCACCCCTTCTGTGCTGCCTGTCCCTTCTGAAGAGCCTATAGCCAGACATTGCAGCACTCCAGTCATGAGAGTGGTCCCACCACGTTTCCATGACGGCAACCAAGTCATAGGCTTCCTGCTGCACAATGGCTTCCAGCTCCTCTTGTTTGTTACCCATGCTGCGTGCATTAGTGTAGATGCACTTCAATCGGGCCATTGCCTTCTTTCCCTGCTTTGCCATTGTTCCCCCTGGCACAGCTCCAACAAGCCTTCTTTCAGCCCCATCCCCCTTCTTTCCTGGTTTAAAGCCCTCTCAATGAGCCCTGCTAGCTCCTGGGCTAAGATCCGTTTTCCCCTTACGGATAGGGACCTGTCTGCAGCCATCAGGCCGAGTGCCGATTAAAGCGCCCCATGGTCAAAAAACCCCAAATTTCTGTGTTGGCACCAGCCTCTGAGCCACGTGTTAATCAGGTGGGCTTTCCATGTCCTCTCCGTACCCCTCCCTGCCACTGCAGGGATAGATGAAAACACCACCTGTACTCCCGCTCCATCCACTAACCGTCCCAGTCCCCTAAAGTCCCGTTTGATAGCCTTCAGGCTTCTCTCATCAATATCATCACTGCCAGCCTGGACTATCAAAAGAAGGTAGTAGTCAGAGGGGTGAACAAGGTTGGGAAGCTTCCTGGCAACATTCCTGACCCTGGCCCCAGGGAGGCAGCAGACTTCCCTACGGGTACGGTCAGGTCGACAAATAGGGCCCTCTGTTCCCCTGAGAAGGGAGTCACCTACTACGATCGCCCTTCCGTCTTTCTTGGTGAACAAGCCTCTTAGACACTGATGTGAGGTATCAAACCACTTACAGGTTATTATGTTTTCCTGTATTTGTATGTCAAAATGTAGCTCATGGAGACAAAAAAAAAAAAGTACTTATAATAATAATAAAATCTCATGTCCTTGCTTTTGTCCTCTGCAGCTGCCTTGATGCCATGAAACAACAGCTCTTGCAACACTTTTTGTTCTCTTCATGAGCTGCTTTTGCAGACTTTTCTAACACCTCCAGCTTGTCTCCCAGCTTGAAAAGCCCTAGAAGATTCAGATACCTCTCACAAGGAAGCTGTTATGTATGTTGTCCATCCGCATCACCCTTTCTTGAACTCTTTCCAAGTTCTACTATACCTATTCTGAGATGTAGCTCTCACTCATAACTACATTCAGTAGTCAAAATTCAGGTGAATCACAAATCCATACAGTGATGCAATGATGTCTTTACTTTGTTTTCCATTCATCCTAATATTCAGCTTATTTTTTTTAGTCACTAACTGGCACTGAACTGTCTATTTATAGCCAAGTAATCTCGTTCCTGTGCCATAATGCTCAGTTCAGAGCCCAGCATTTTTTTTTCACACAAAATGACATTATTTTTGTTTTCTATGTACTTCATATTATATTTATATTCACTAAATTTCATCTGTCATTTTGGCAGCACACTCTTATCAACTACTTTAAAGGGTGTTGGAAGATAGATATACAAGGTTTAGACGTACAAGAAGCTGTTTCTCCTAGGTCACTTCTTTGGAGTGGCATTTAAATCTTGTATATTAAAAAGATCAAAGGATTCACGCATGCACATGCACATACACATACAGGCAGACAGGGAACATTTTTTTCAGACTCAGTCTCAATCGTCATTATTCTCTCCCATTACATGTTTTTGTTTTGTTTCAATTTTAAAGGTGTCACGTTTTATCACAGATATTACAAGTTCCGTGTTTACCACCTCACTGCAGCCACAGGCAATAGAGAGCTTGAAATGTCAGTTGTGTGTACGTGACCTGATCCTGCAAACCATGAAATTTGTTAACTTTACTCATTATCATTACGACATTTAGGAAAAGTAGACAAGAAGGTAAATTTTGCCTTCAGAGATGGTCTTTTCTGATTGGGGCTCAGGCTCAGGCTCACGCTCTTATTTGGGTCAGTGCAAGACCCCTTCAAAAATCAGCATCTTGAATGTTTTGCTGGTGAGGGAATTGGAAGAAATATTTCCCTGCAGGCTTCTTGGTTACTCTGTTTGGGTACACATTTTACACATATGGCCTTGCCCTCAGCCAGGTTTTGAACCATCAGGTCTTTAAGAGCCTACCAACTGCTACTACATGGTCTTGTGACACCACCACACAGAAAATAAGTCTTTAAATTATAAAATCCAAATCAGTTGTGTTATACGGAGCAGGCTGACAATATATATATATATATGTCGTCATATGTGTGTATATATATATATATATATATATATACACACACATATGATGACATATTTGCAAGCAAACAAGTTACCATAGTTTTGGGCCCCCAGCACAAGGAAGACGTGGACCTGTTAGAGCAAGTCTAGAGGAGGACCACAAAGACGATAAGATTGCTGGAGCACCTTTCCTATGGAGAAAGGCTGAGAGCTGGGGATGTTCAGCCTGGAGAAGAGAAGGCTCTGGGGAGACCTCATTGTGGACTTTCAATACTTAAAGGGGTCTTATAAAAAAGGAAGTAGAAGGCCTCTTTACTAGGGTGGAAAATGACATGTCAAGGAGAATAGCCTTAAACTAAAAGAGGATAGATTTAGATTAGACATTAGGAAGAAATTCTCCATTGTAAGGATAGTGAGACACTGGAACAGTGAAGTTGCCTAGTGGAGTTGTGGATGCCCCATCCCTAGAGGTGTTCAAGGCCAAGTTGGATGACGCCCAGGGCAACATGATCTAGTGGGTTCCATCCCTGCAGGTATGTACATTTGACTAGCAGGGGGGTTAGAACTAGGTGATCTTTAAGTTTTTTTTCTAACCCAAGCCATTCTATGATTCTATGATTAAGACTTTACTACACCTCAGCTGGAAGTTATTACTTTTCACATGAGACACTGTCTGGGAAGATGATTTATACCAATTCGTTTCATTTGCCATTTGCAAAGTGCTTACAAAAGGTAACTTGTTTACCATAACTCAGCCAAGATGTGGTAGCTTTTGAAGACACAGTAGCTTGTGCTTATAATCTTTTGTCAATAAAGCACATTTATATTTAACATGGAACAACTAAAACAATATCAAACTACTTTAAAGAAAAGAAGTTGTAGCAGAAATTATTTTTCTGTTTCAGATATCTGCTTTAGAATGAACTAATTTATGTCTTCTGCATGCTTATTTTTCCTCATTCATTATGAAGAACATCCACAAGACTACTTCTCAGGCAGACATTAATATTACACATTAGGACTGATTAATTTCTAGTATACAAAATAAAGACCGAATCAATTTAGGCCATTGTTTTTTGGTTTTCAAAAGGCTTTTAAGAAGCTAAATAAAAAGAAAAAGTGAGAGAGAGAGAGCAGAAACATATAGACCTAAAAAAAGTGTTCAATTTTTTTTCTGTTTTCAGTTTTTGCTAAAGTTTTTAGAATTCCATTGACATCACAAATAAATGTCATTGGGTGTTTAATTTCAATATTATAATTTGAAGAATTTTTGCATTATGGATTATTGGTGATAAAATCCAGAAAATCAGTGCTTTCTGAATTATCTTTTCAGTGGAAGCTTTGGCTCCTGCCCAGGAAATCTTAGAAATTGTTAGGAAGCAGAACCAGACTCTACAAAAGAAAAGCAGTGGTTCAGACAGTTTTCAAATTCATAGTGCATTTTACTTCTCCTTATAAAAAGAACAAATATCCAACATTGGCTAGACTTATCCTTCTTCACAACTCTTTTCTGTCTCTTCTCTAACCTTCTTGAAGCAGGGAAACCAGACCAGTAGCTTATTTGGCAAACTTAAGACAAAAACTCATAATGCATTTACACAATAATTTCATAAAATTTTCTTTTTATTCTTTTGTTAATAGAGTCACTGCACAGCTCAGGGAAATAAAATAACTAAAACAAACAAACAAACAAACAAACAAAAACACCATTGACACTGAAACGATATTTCTAAGGAAAGTAGAAGAGAGCAGTGATGCTTCTGCAATTATACCCTGCCAAACTTGAGATAAGATGAACCTTAGGCAATCCCTGGGCAAGAGACACAATTTCACCTTCTTCAAAGACCTTTTATTTGATTAGCATTTATGCTACAAACTGTACCATTCAGCATCTGAATCCATTGGTATTTGCTTCCAGAACTTCCAGCAACCCAG
This sequence comes from Anser cygnoides, assembly GCF_040182565.1. Classification (NCBI taxonomy): domain Eukaryota; kingdom Metazoa; phylum Chordata; class Aves; order Anseriformes; family Anatidae; genus Anser; species Anser cygnoides. The sequence goes on along the minus strand of NC_089873.1, from coordinate 171,900,165 downwards.
CAACCCTAATTTTGACAAGTTAAACGTATGTTAAGCAAGAAAGAACTTGTTCTATTTTAAAACCCTCAATCTAATTTGTGACCTCTACTTTTTCTCCATTCATGACTCAATTACTCTTACATCCACCTCAGCAGTCTCCATTCCAAGGTGAAGAATACTGCTCAATTAAACACTTTCTTGTTCAGAAGCTATCCTCGATCTTTGATCAGTCTTCCTACCTTTCCACATATCTTTTCCTGTTCTAGTACAATTTAATATATTGTGTGTTGTGTCCTTTCTTTGTGTGTTCTGTAAACACAACTTTGTCTTTCACATTTCATTTTTAAGCTGAACAGCTACTAAATCTATCATGAAATATATGGGTTCATTATAGATTTATAGTAATATAAAATTGTTTTCCTTTTTCTTTTCAATTTCTTTCTTAGTAATTACTTATGCTCTACTTATCTTTTGTTGTTGTTGTTGTTGTTGTTGTTGTTTTGGCTGCTCTGAGTTGATATCTTTATGACTGCAAGCACTCTTACTTAAGTACAAATAACTAACATAGAGCTCATGATGGTGTTGTATAGTAAAGCTGCTTCTTCCCGTGATAGTTTTCCTTTGTTGATAATGAATTCCCTTTCTTAATCATCACGTGAATCAGTATTATGGGATATTTCTTCTGTTCATCTGTTATCATGTCAAGCATCTGATGTCAAGCTTTTGTCATCAGTAGACTTTGTAATTTCACTTTTTTTTTCTTCTTCCTCGCTAATTTATGAATATAGTAAAAGCAAAAGTCTCAGCAGAAATTTCTCATGTGAAATTTCCAATCTGTAAGCTATTTTATTATTTTACAATCTGTATAGATATTTAGCCATAGCCATTGCTTCCTATCTTTTCATCACAGTAGCAACATCTGTCTCCTTTAAAAGTCTTTATGTCTAAAAGTTTCCTAAAATGTTGACATTTTTTCAAGCACATTTAACTGTTTTATCTGCATACATACTGATTCCTTAAAAACTGTAATTGATTTGATAATTCTGACCCAAATCCAATTAGAGCTGAATAACAGACTTTTTCCTTCAAAAGAGCATACCAGAAGGCACACATCTATGCATTTTATCTGGACACACACACAGAAAAAAGAACTAGAATATAGGAAGTGTTTAAATGGAGAAAATTCAAATATCTTATTTTTTAAAGCACAGGTTGACAAAGAGATTTCTGCCTCCCCAGTGTGTTCTTGCAGAGGAGAGTTTTTTCTCTAATTTAACTTGCTAGTCCAGTAATTTTCTATGATTACCATGTGGCTGCAACAAAATCTACACATATTTATATATATTTCTGTTGTTGTTGTTCCTTTTAACTTGCCTGTATGTTCCCTGCTTCTTCAGAATTGTTCTGAAAGCTTATTTCTCTCTTGCTCTCTCACCACTTACTACCTGTTCATTTCAGATTCTTTCAGAAGAGAGTGTACCGTTGCTCACAAAAAAGGCAGAGCCTTCTGAGGATACAACCTGGGCAGCACCCAGGACAAATTAAGCAGCCTTCCTTCCTTTTACCCAGTAACTAGCTACAAGAAACTGTTAACATATAAGATTCATGTAATTTCTTATAACTTTCGTCTACAAAATCTGTACTTATTTTCATATTTCTGTTCTTTGCAGTAATCAAGTCAGTGATCTAAATAAACTATTTTTAAAAAGTGTCATATATTTTGCCTCCCGCTCTTTGCATAATGAGGTCATAAGACTCCAGCTGTCATTAAGGTGTGTCCAGTTTAATGTGCTTCTATAAGGTATGTTGACAAAAGTGTCTTGCATCTGCAGCCAATGATATTTCAAACATGGAAACATATAACACAAATCCCATGTTAGCTTGGAGATAACATAGTGTTAATGGTGTGTTTACTTAGATGAATTCAGGGAGCTTCACTAAGATCCATCTTATCAGACAGGAATTTAAGAATATGTGAATTCTGTACCAAAGAATTGTCTGACTTTCAGAAGCAAACCAAATATCCAGATCAAATTTTAACATCAGATAAGCAATAGACACATACTAGATCAACAGTATCTGTACAACTGTGACTGATTAGAAAATGAAATATTTTAAACTAAACAGTACTATTGTATAAATCATGAAGTCAGCATTCTGGAAAATCTCCCAGTGGCTGCAGTACTTTCCATGCCAGAGTAAGGATTTCAAAATTTGGTTTGTTTCCATGCCTGAGTAAGGATTTCAAAATTCAGCTTGTGAGCATAAAGCAGGCAGGCTTATACAAAGGCTAATAGATAAAAAGGAAAATTAAATATAATAATAAAAAAAGAAATACTCTGCAGTACTGTCTTGAAAAATAGATCAGAGCAACTTCCTGCTTCAACATTTAGATTTCCTTTGTACTATTATGGTAGTTTAGAGATAATATTTAGGTTTACTGATCAGCTGGGGAATCACATACTTAAGACCTTTTCGATGGTGACATAAGGAAGAAGTGGTTCACCAACAGAGACCCCTGGAATCCAATCAGTGCAGAACTAATAATCACAAATGACTTCTCAAATACAAATGAGATATATTAATTACACCAGTACAGGAACTAGGTAACTAAACCCAAGCTTTTTAATATGTGCTACCACAGGGAAAAAAAATACTTACCTTAAAGACTAAAAGTCTATGAAGCGGAAAACTCAGTAACAACAGAACACTAAAGAGATTGACTTTTTCTTTTTTTTTTTTTTTTTTTTTTATTACAACAGCTCAGGACTTGCAATGTTTTGGGATTTTCTTTGTTGTTGTTTTTTGGTTTATTTTTCCCCCTCTATTTTTCTTTTAAAGTTTCACTATGAAGAGAAAGATTAACAACATAATTTTTTCAATTCACACAATCAATTAAAAAAAAAGAAAAGGGAGAACATATATAAAATCAGTGTAAAAAATAAGAAGTAACTATAGACAAGTCATTATTTTAATAACTAGATACCAAATAAAAACAGAAAATAGGGGTTAATAAAATTACCATGAACTCTTGGAAATGTGCAAACTGAAAAACATAAGGGTATATATTTCTGATCTATGGCCCATCTGAGAAGAAAGATGGTCAGAGCAAAATGGTTTATAGTAAAGACTGTCTATGTAAACAAGAAGATATATTATATCTAGCATCTGTTACTAACATGTAAGAAGTATCTGTTAATAAAAACATTTGATGAGAAATTAAAATGAATATGTTGTAAGGAAAAACAGGAGTTTTATTCTTTCCTTTTGGGTAGTGATGAAATGCACTTCAAATTGCAATTATACATCTAAAATTAGAAAAAGGCCAAACAAATCAAATCAAAATAAGTGTCCATGTTCACTTGAAATAGCACAAATTGAAACTGTACAGTATCACACACTAAAATGCAGTTCGTTTCCACTGTATTTTTCTTGTGTTTTCTGCCTCTCTACTGTAAAAGTTGCACCCATGTGAGAATGAAGTAATGTTCAAATGAAAAAATATGGTAAGTTATTTTAACCCTGGCTCTCCCATAAATAAAAGTGCAAGTCAGACATCTTGACAGCAGTGTGATTTTTGAAAGTGATATGATCTTTTAAGCTGAAAGACAATTTCTGATTTAACTGACCATTTGATAAGATCACAGAATCTGCAATAGACAAACGTACCTTAATTATGGTGAGGGTGTGATGCTGATGATTCAGACTTTTTTCACAGTGGCTCCTGCAGATTTGGCCCCTGCACAGAAATGTTCCTAGGCTAATATGGCTGCAAGTTATACATCAGTAGTTCAGAAGACAACTTTGTACACAGCTTAAGCTGAAAGCTTTACAGAAACACAAAAAAGTCAATACTATTGAGAAACTCCCTGCTCTTTATGCTCTGTTCCTCAAAAGGCACAGGTTTGAAACAGCAGATGAGGCTAAACTCTGAGAAGATTTTTCAGTAACACCCCTCTTCACAGTAAACTATGTTTAGACATATTTTGATGATATTTCCAGCTGTATGGTTATATCTTGTTGATCATTTATTTATCTTCCAGAGCCATGGAGTATATGCCACCATGACCATCAACACTACTGTCATTTAGCAGCCATCTCAGTATGGCTCCTCTGCTGTTCTCAGCTTCTACAGATTGCAACGGTGCACTTGCTCATAAGATGAAACAAATATGACTAGACCACGCATTCATTAATCTCACCCACTATAAAGTGATAGATTACCTTTGAAGAGGTCTTGATTTCCAAAATCTTGGAAAAACAAGTAATATAGACTAGCAAGATTCAAGACTTCTCCGAAATAATTCCAAAAGGGATTTGTGTTGGTAAAACAAACGCTTTCAGGCATTTAACAACACAAGGTTAAATACAGAAAGAATGTTTGTTGCAGAGACTTAAAGGGTTTAGAATCCAGTCTCACAGAACATTACCCGATCTATTAATATACCATAAAAATAAACTGCAAAGGTTTTTCACAAAATAGTTGAAGTTGGAAGATACCTCAGGAAGTCATCTGGTCCAATCTCTCCTGCTTAAGCAGGGACACCTAAAGCAGATTGCCCAGGATGATGTCCAGTCGGCTTTTGAATGTCTCTAAGGAGTGAGACTCCACAACCCCCTCTCGGCAACCTCTGCCAGTGTTCCATCACCTGCATACTGCGTTTCAGGTGTTTATAGATATTGATGAGATTGCCCCCCCCCCCCCCCCCCCCCCCAGCCTCTCATCATAAGGGACATGTTCCTTTCTTGGACTTTCTCTCTGTTCATGTTTCTCTTGTACCAGGGAGCCCAGAACTGGACACAGTACTCCAGATGCAGACTCACGAGTGCTGAGTAGAGGAGAAGCATCACCTCTACATCACCCAGGACACCATTTGCCTTCTTTGCAAGAGTACGCTGCTGGCTCCCATTCAACTTGGCATCCACCAGGACTCCCAGATCCTTTTCTTTCAAGGTGTTTTCCAGATGGGTGTCCTTCAGCATATACTCATACTTGAAGTTGTTCCTTCTCAGTTCTAGAACTTTTTCTTTCACCATTGTTGAACTTCATGAGGTTTCCATCAGCTTATCCAGTCCTTCTGGATTTCTATGTCATGTGTCATAAGTTCTACTGCCCCAATCATCAGTAGGCTCATAGCTTCTCTAGGTTTTGTTGTTGTTGTTGTTGTTGATTTGTTTTGGCTACTTATGTATTTAATAGAAGCTCTGAGGTTAGCTATAATCAAGATATTGCAAAGCTTTAAATACTGTTATATGACGGTGTAGAATCATCATTATTTTCCCTTTTATTTATTTATTTTTTAACTTCCCTTCAAGACTTTATTTGATGATATAAAGTCTGATTTTCTATCTTATGTGCAAGGTTAATACATCAACATGAATTTCATCTTTTGTAAGAACAAGAGACAGTGAAATATTTTGGTTCAGGTCACTTGGACATTAACTGTGTCCCATGTGTGGCCATAGCCCTCAGGAGAGTTGCTATTCAAATGACTCATATGCCTATTCTCCTATATGGATTTTGTAGCTGGACAATTCATGTCAGTTCTCTTTGATACTTCTGCTCAGCCAAATAGGCCATTTCTTTCTGACTTCCATCTTTGTAGAATATTGTGGAAGTAAAAATGGATGAATGATGCCTTGATGCAAAAACAAATATTTCACTTTTTTACTGCTGGAAAACTAACAGGAAAAGTAAATGGAAAGAGGAAAGGCTGGGCAGGGCAGAAGCAGAGCGGGAAGGGTAGGGAAGGGTAGGGAAGGGTAGGGAAGGGAAGGGAAGGGAAGGGAAGGGAAGGGAAGGGAAGGGAAGGGAAGGGAAGGGAAGGGAAGGGAAGGGAAGGGAAGGGAAGGGAAGGGAAGGGAAGGGAAGGGAAGGGAAGGGAAGGGAAGGGAAGGGAAGGGAAGGGAAGGGAAGGGAAGGGAAGGGAAGGGAAGGGAAGGGAAGGGAAGGGAAGGGAAGGGAAGGGAAGGGAAGGGAAGGGAAGGGAAGGGAAGGGAAGGGAAGGGAAGGGAAGGGAAGGGAAGGGAAGGGAAGGGAAGGGAAGGGAAGGGAAGGGAAGGGAAGGAAGACTTCCAATCCATTGCAGCACTTTGGAGACCACCAGCTTTTTACTCCTACAAACTTTCCAGAACAGTGTTAATGTTTTGAGCATTCTAGGCCTCACCGTATTAAAGGAAAACTAAAGAAGAAAAAAAAAAGATAAAAATTTAAATTGGACAAAGCAGTCATGTCTTTCCATCTTTTTCTTAACTGCTGTAGTGTTAATGAGTAATATCATTATTGACTTAAGTTACATAATTTCCTGCCTTCTTTGCCAGTGATGCTAGGTTATGCTAATCAGCAGTTACATGTCACGCTTTTTGTAAATTCCTTTCTTCTCCATTTCTTCTCTTTCTTGGAGCTTTAAGTAAAGTTGAAAAAGCTAACTGTTTAATATTTTATTATTTAGTTATTATTTAGTTAACATTCTAAGTGAATAAAAATTATTCAAATAGTAATTTTGGAAAAAAAATATTTTATGGAAAAAAAAAAAAAAAGAACAATTCTGCAATTTCCTGTAGATATTTGAGAGATTTTAGTGTGTTGAAACTGTAAAAATAATAAAAATACTTTTCATGAAAATGAACTTCCAAAAAATGTCAAGGCTGAGGAGGTAATTGTCTTACTTTTAGGTCGTCTATGGATATATTTTTATTCTATCAGATATAAAGAGGGCTGAAATTAGGGTATTCCTTTTCATGTGTTCACCTGCAAGAATACTTTGCAATATATCAATATACCTTCAGAACTATTCCAGATGGGCATTGTAGTTGACAATTTGAAGACAAGTTCAGATTTTATTCATTATGTTCCAGTTCAGATTTTGCTGTCCTGTATGTCCTGTAAAATGGGCGTTGTGATGTGTGTTTCTTTAAACAAGAACATTTATATTTAGGTCGAAGTTGGGAAGAGGTCTACTTCTATTGCATTTTGTTGTTGTTGTTGTTTTTATTCCAATAATACAATGAATGAGAGCAGAAGAGCCCGTATTGCCTCTGTGAGCTTTCCAAGACTAACAATACCATGATTTCCAGAACATATCAGAAAAAAAATTCCATGCAAACATTTTAATCCACTTAAATATTGTAAAAATATTTTTTAGGTTTTCTGTTGGAATTAAATTAAAATATATATGGGAAAAAAAAGTATTAAAAATATATGGAAAGCTGGAGCTGAACAAGTTCCATGTTAAAAATATGTGAAAAAGTAGTTTTCAAATTTGTTTGAAGCTTTTAAAAACCACTACAAATTTTTCTGGTTTTTAGTCTAGTAAAAATAGTATACAATAAGTAGGTTTTGTGTGACTTTGAGGATTTTACTGCAGGCACTTTTTATAACTTTAAAGTAGTTTAAAGTAGTAGATTGTTAACAGTGTCTTTTGAAATATATCTCTACTTGTATCCCCACTATGCTTATTCTCTGAAGAAAATGCTGAGTATGAAAATACCTCCTCGGAATGTTAGCATTTAAATAAAACATAATATTTAACCTTTGTTAACCTGTCAGTTACTTTTAGGAGTTAAGTCCCTTTTTATTTTAGCTACTAATGTTAGGATGCAACAGAAATTTTGCAGATGGTCCATCTGAATGCATCACCCAACATTATTTCCAGTAGTATGGCTATATCGTAGTCTATACTAACATCAAAGCCTGGCACACACCCTGAGTAGCATTTTGTCTTTAACATAAATTCTCACTGTATTTCTCACTATTCATCCTCACTACTTTTAACAAATGGAGAAAACAAAGAGGTGAATTTTAAAGATTCTTGAGCACCTTATTTCATCTGGGGGAAATCAATCGATGTTAGAGTTAAAATCTATTTAAAACCAGTGTGATGGGTTAACCTCGACTGGTTACCAGGTACCAACCATGCTTCTCCCTACTCAGCAGGAAGAATATATGATAGAAAAACTTGTGGGTTGAGATAAGAACAGTGGAATTACTCAGTAATGACTGTCATGGGCAAAGCAGACGACCTGGAGAAGAATAATTTAATTTATTGCTAATTCATAACCGAGTAAGATAATGAGAACTAAAGCAAACTAAAAACACGTTCCTCCTGACCCCTTTTCTTCCCAGGTTCAACATCAGCTTCAGTTTTTTTACTTTTTCCCTCTGAGAAGAGCAAGAGAATAGGGAACGAAGGTTGCAGACAGTGCATAATATTTTTTCTGTACTGCTCCTTCCTCCTCTTGCTTTTCCTCCACTCCAGCATAAGGTCTCTTCCATAGAATGGAGTCCTTTATGAATTGATCTAGTGTGGCTCCTTTCTTGGCTGCAGATCTTCAAGAACTGCTCCAACATGGTAATGTATCACAGGTTGCTGTCCTTCAGAAACAGATTGATCCAAATGGGTCACTGGCAGATGGCAGCTCCTGACAGACCTCCTGCTCTCTGTGGGCTGCAGGTCCAGCCCAGAGTCGGCTCCTGCATGTGCTCTCTATTGCCTGCAGCCTCCTTTAGGCTGCTCCACTGTGGGCCCCTCCACGGGCTGCAGGGAATCTCCTGCTCTGGTGGCTGAAGCACCTCCTCCTCCCCTCCTTCGTCACCGAGTTTAATGTCTGCAGAATCGATTTTCTCACATTTTTCTCTTTCTTCTCACTCACAGCTGCTGCTCAGCAATTTTTATCCTTTCTTAAATATGCTGTTACAGAGGAGCAGCTAACTCTGCTTATTGGCTCAGCTTTGGCCAGCGGGAGGTCCTTTTTGGAGCCAGCTGGAATTGGCTGCCCAACTTAGGAGTAGCCCCTGGTATTTTTTCTCAGAGGCCACCCCTGCAGCACCAACACCACCCCCCCCCCCAAAAAAAAAAAAAGGAAAAAAAAAAAAAAGGTAAACAAAAACTAGCCACATAAAACCAATAAACAGTGTCAAAAGTGACTTTTCTATCATGAAGGAAATCAGTGGTAGAACAGAGCCTTAGATCCAGACCTCATAACTTCTAGAACCATTTCCTAACTTGCAGGTTATTATACTGAGACATTTAACTTTGTCCTCTTGGAAACTAGATATTAACCATAAGAAGTTATGTAGATTAGAATAGGTAGAATAGATTAGAATATCAAGTAATATGAAAATGATTGATAAACTAGCTTTATGATTCAGACCATCTGTGAGTTACATTCTGCCTGACTACGAGCAAAGACATGCAATATACTCCTTGGGATTAAAGCTGTTCATATGCAAATGAACATTATTCTACTCAAGTTTTATGTCAGAGGTTATCTGCTTTTAATTAACATTTACCCAGGTTCAAAGAGGGTTTTGTAGTGATGATATATGTTAAGTAAGAAGACATGAAAAACAAACCATCTATCTAGGGAAACATATTTTCATTTAGTATTGAATAAATGGGACACGAAATGCCAGAGGAGATACTGGTCTCTGTGCAGATTCTGTGTCCTCAGTTTGATTAGAAGTCACGAGGTAACAGATGATGTTCACACTTAAAAATCAAAAGATGCTGACAGAACAATGGAAAGAATTCCCTGAATAAAAGGAGATATTTTTACTTTTGAAAATCCATGATGAGAACACAGCAAGTAGAACTCCTTAAATCAGGAAAGAGTAAATACAGGTAGTAAACAAGCTCTAAATTCATAGATTTATCTTTAAATTTCTTTTTGTAACATAATATTAAGCACTTCTTTATTCTGTTTTTAATGAATATCCTCTGTAAGTCATTTTCAAAGACAAAGATGGACTTCGATCTTTGGTAAGAGGAGCAACAGAACTGAAATCTTACTTCAGACATCGGTCAAATTCATAGAATAGAATCACAGAATATCCCAAGTTGGAAGGGACCCATAAGGATCATCAAGTCCAACTCCTGGCACCACACAGGTCTGCCCAAAAGTTTAGACCATGTGACTAAGTGCACAGTCCAATCTCTTCTTAAATTCAGACAGGCTTGGTGCAGTGACTACTTCACTGGGGAGCCTGTTCCAGTGTGTGACCACCCTCTTGGTGAAGAACCTCTTCCTGATGATGTCCAGCCTAAACTTCCCTTGCCTCAGCTTAACACTGTTCCCGTGGGTCCTATCACTGGTGATTGTCTCTGATTGATTACTGGTGATTACGGAGAATAGGTCACCTGCCTCTCCACTCCTCTTCTCGAGGACGTTGTAGACTGCGATGAGGTCCCCCCTCAGCCTCCTCTTCTCCAGGCTGAACAGGCCCAGTGACCTCAGCCGCTCCTCATATGCCTTCCCCTCTAGGCCCTTCACCATCTTTCTAGCCCTCCTCTGGACACTCTCCAACAGTTTAATGTCCCTTTTGTACTGTGGTGCCCAGAACTGCACACAGTACTTGAGGTGAGGCTGCACCAGCGCAGAGTAGAGCGGGACAATCACTTCCCTTGACCGACTAGCAGTGCCATGCTTGATGCATCCCAGGATACGGTTGGCCCTCCTGGCTGCCGGGGCACACTGCTGGCTCATATTTAGCTTGCTATCAGCCACAACCCCCAGATCCCTCTCTGCAGGGCTGCTGTCCAGCGTCTCGTTGCCCAGTCTAGATCTAGTTTTGATCACCCAGTATTGATCTAGTATAGATCAAAATACTACGTAATATAGAATATGGCTGTATAAAGTTGATTAAAAGCCTTTAGAGAAACTGTTAAATATTTAAAAAGAATTCTATTCCTCACACGTGCACGATACCTTAATAAGTAACCTGAAGGAGTCTCAAGGAGTCTGGCAATGACTGTATTTTCTCTGGAAACAGAAAACCCCAGAGGATGTGGAACACTTAATGATTTCTATCTGAAATAGGTTCCAAAATTCTTCTTCGAAAAACCTCTGAACAGGCATGTTTTTCTGACAATCCAAAAGACATCTGTAAGGATTACTGTCAAGAGGAATCCTACAGAGGCTGTCCTATGTTCTCCCTTTTATTACCTACATTTACTTATTAACTACGTTGTGTTTATTAACTGGCTAACAATCTAATATTAAGGAGGAAAGCAAGTCATCCATCAATCAATGCAAACAGGATCAATGGAAAAAATAAGTAATAGAGAGATTAAGAAGACAGTCAAAATAAAGAAGTAGCTAGAAAAAGCAGCAAGTAGAAAAAGAAAGAGCTCTTCAGATCCTATCTACTATTCAAGGACAAAGCTGTAAGTATACTTAAAGAAAATCTCTTCAGAAGAATATTTTATAGGCTAGCTTTAGAGAAATTTAATACTATGTTACAAAGATTTCAGTTCAAATACATCCCTACATCCATCTGAGCACAACAGAAAGAAAGGACTACTGTGATCATAGAATGTATGTCAATATTTTCTTGTTGCAGGGAATTATAGCATTTGATTTTTTTAAAACAGTTTGCCCTTTAATCCTTACCCAGAGGCTCTCAACTTTGCCATCGCCAACTTCAAGTTCCACACCATCTAGCCCCTGCTTCATGTACATCACCATCCTCCCACCTCGCCTGCCCTACCTGTCCCTCCTGAGGAGCTTGTAACCATCTATTGTGACACACCAGTCACAGGACTCATCCCACCAGGTTTCGCTTATGCTGATGATGTCGTAGCTGTGGGACTGGACCAAGACTTCTAGTTCATCCATTTTATTCCTCATACTGCATGTGTTTGTGTAGAAGCACTTCAAATGCACCTCCCTACATGCAGCACCTTGTGGAGCTGACCGAAGGACCTCACTATAACACAGTCCCTCTGATTCTAGCACACCATACCTTAGCTAATGACCAGCAGGCCTGGTTTTATCTCTTTCCCCCTTCGACTCTAGTTTAAAGCCCTATCTATCAGCCCTGCTAACTCCTGGGCAAAAAATCCTTTTCCCCCTCTGAGAGAGGTGCATCCCATCTGGTACCAGCAGGCCTGGTGTCACGTAGACCTTCCCATGATCAACAAACCCAAAGTTCTGCCGGTTGTACCAGACTTGAAGCCACGTATTGATGAGACGAGTCTGCCTGACAACATTGATCCCTCCTATTGGAAGGACAGAGGCAAACACGACCTGTGCCCCCGATCCTTTAACCAGTCGCCCTAAAACCCTAAAGTCCCTTTTGATCGCTCTCAGACTTCTCCTTGCTTTTCGTCATTACCAGCCTGAAAACACAGTAGCGGGTAGTAGTCAGAGGGCTGTACCAGGTGAGTGACATTTCTAGCTATGTCTCTTACCCCAGCCCCAGGGCGGCAGAAGACTTCCCTGTGGGTTGGGTCTGGATGGCATATCGGGCCATCTGTCCCTTTCAAAAGGGAGTCCCCCCTGACAGTAACCCTTCTTTCTTTCTTGACAGAAGATGTAGCAATGCGGGGAGTAGATTGCCTTGCCTTAGGCACCCCTTCCAACTGGGATGGGCTTTTGTCTACATCGTTGTTTTGACTGTCATGTTCTAGAGCCTCATACCTGTTATATAAGGGTAGATGGGAAGGTGAGGTGGGCAGGGACAGGGCTCGCCTACCACCACAAGCAGAAACCTGCTTCCATTCCCCCCCTTGGCCTAGGTCCCCTCCTACTGCCTGGTGCGATGGGGGTGTCTTCTGTGTAGCGGCTGCCTGGTGGGATAGAGGAACCTTTGTTACTTGTGGTGTGGCAGGCTTGTAAGTCTGTCTCAGGAAGTGTAGAGTATGCTTCCAGCAGTCAGTTTCCCTCTTTGACTCCCTGATGCTCCTCAGCCTACCCACCTCGTCCCGAAGCTCCGGGACCATGTTGAGCAGTTCTTCAACCTGGGCACACGTCCCACAGGCATACCCACTTCTGCTGTCAGACACTGACAGAAGACTCGGGCACACCCTGCAGCCTGGACGGCCGTGTGTTTCTCTGAGACCTCTGTCTGGGTAGCCACATCGGTGACTGTGGCTGGAGAGGCCGCAAGAGATGCCGAGGCCATGGTTTTCTGCCTGGTGGATACCATGGCCAGGCTCTTCACGAGCAGGTTACAACCACTGTTGGGAAGACCATTGGAAAAGAGTGGTGAGGGCTCCCTCCCTGCTTGCCCTGCCTGCGCGACCTGCCAAGGAAACTGAAGCTCTCCGCCCTGACTGATGCACCCTGCCCTGACTGCCTCACCATGCCCTGACTGACACACCTTGCCTTGACCAACTGACGCACCATGCCCTGTTTGCCAGCCCTGGCTGCCACGCTCCGGGTGACTCCTGCTCCCTAGGGGCTGCCTTTGTATGGTCGGGGAGGGGACTCTGCTGGCTCTTCCCATGCCTTGTCAACATCCCTCGCGAAGGCTGACAGGCCCTGGTGGCTCCCTCAGCTGCCTCAATGCCGGAAAAAAAGCCCTGCCAGCCTCGATCCCCCGCTGCGCTGCAGAACATGTCTGCCCCGGAACCGATCGCCTCTTATCTTACTTCAGCAGGATTACAGTTAGCTTTCCAAGATACAGGACTAAGTGATCATAGAAATAAAATTTTATGACTAAAACAGCAGAGTGAAATAAAATTTATTGGAAGCATGGACTCTCTGTCTTTGTTCTGTAATAAATAATTTTTTTTGTAACTCTTGCTTCTTATGTTTCAGCAAAACTTAAGTGTACCTTCCACTGTAGGTAGATCTTTGTGCAGTGATACTCTTGTTTAAAATACCTCAAGTTCATAAGACTGATATGGAAAAAAAAAAAAAAAGATAAAAGAAAAGAAAGAAAATAGACCCTATATTCTGTGTTAAACTATTAAACTGTGTATTTTAGCTTTGTCTTTTTTCATCTTTAAGTTACTTCTTTGTAATGCCTAGACATACAGAGGCAGAAATCTCAAGTAGCTCTGAGGTCACTTGGAGGTCATACTGTAGTTCAGTTGAATTCATTCTGTGACCGATTTATGAATTTTGAACTCTGTGCATTACTTTATATTTGTCAACATTAAATTTTATTCTTCTTGTCACTTCAATTACAGACCAAATCAAAACCCATTTCAGTTTTATTTATTGCTTGGTTCACGGGTTTCCCTTCCGCCCCTTACACAAATCTGTATTACCACATTACAAATTCAAATTCACTGTTTCTTGCTGTTTCTCCAACTAATTTTATTTGGATTTGATAATAAATTGAAAGAAATAAGATTGACTAATAACCACTACACTTGTAATTACACCTCATCTATTAGATCAAAGTCTCATGGTTATTGGACTTTGAATTTGAAACAAAAATATTTTATCTAGTTGTATTAAACCATTATTCCTGTTGTCTTTTCATAATTTCATTGACAGTTTGTAAGCAGGTGACAGAAAATCCACCATTTTGAAAATCATGTGACTTGAAGATAGCATGCAGTTAATTGCATTGTTTAGGAACTAGTTTAATAATTGTGCATAAAGTTTGTTCCTTTTAGCCTCACAACAAGCAAATAAAATGATGAATTAAAATTCAATCGACAGGTAGAATATAGCTACTATACATCATATATGTGTCTTACGCTGTATGTTATATTTCATAACCTCATTAATAGTTGGAAAAATAAATATGAAAATATTGAAGAGTTTTGATTTCTATGTTTATAACATATTTGTTATTTTCACCAAATTATTAGAATTTACAAAGGTATTGTCTTGCTATGTCAATTACAAATGATTCATGCAATCATTTTATTGGAAACAACTTATTACAAAATTTAGTTTTTTTATTATTATTTAGGAGGGAAAAATAAGTTTATTACTATGCAAGGAAAATGTGTCGGGAGAATGTTTCATTTCTTTAGTCTGACTTTTTCAATGTGGATATAAGTATGTGTAAGAAAATGGTAACATCTTTTTTAATAATTTGAGATATACCTGATGGACATTGTCTTTTTTTTTTTTTTTTTTTTTTTTGCCGTTGCCATCAGAACAGTCATATACACTGGGAAAATTCTACATTGTTAATTAGGCATTGTGACAAGTTCTTGCCAGTGGAAACCTATTGTATTTTTACTTTCTACTTAATGCCTGTATAAGACAAAGACAAAACTTGATATTATTTAAAAATCTAAATTCTTTAAACAACAACAACAACAATAAAATGACCTTAGGATACAGAAGCATACCCTGTCACCTGCATAACTGCATGCAGAAAATCTATATGTATGTGACCACACAAAATCATATTTTACCATGTTTCAATTCTGATAACTTTTGTTGGTATTTAAACAAAAATTGCAGTCTGTAGTGTTGAAAAGAGATTTGGAGTATTCTGTACTACTTGATTTGAAACCGAGAAACCATTTTTCTTACAAAATTGAACAAGGAGTGAAACCAAACTCTGTTTTGAAGTTGAAAGAGGTAGTTTCCTTTGAAACAAATCCCATGTGTAAAATTTGCTTAATTCACGCTGCAGACTCTCTCAAAAAGCTTTAAACATGAGACTACATGCAGTTTGGATTCTTTGTTCCTACACAAGGTTCCAATTCAATATTAGCATTTAAATCAATATTTGAAAGCATCCAAAAATGTCTTTTTGTAATATGTTTCAGCATGTGCAATACACAAATCATATATATTATTCTTAGCTGTCCTTCAATAATAAAATAAAATATTATTTATGGAATACAATTCTAAAGTAAAACTGCTCAGAAGCAGTAGTGCAATAGCTGACAGTGACAACAAAATATGAAGGTAAGGAAACTGGAGAGAGAGTGCGGAATTTTGAATAGCTTCATGAACTACAAAATAAATTATGGAATGGATATGGATTCTTACTTTAAAAAGCCTTAACATTTTTACTGTTCAAAGCTAATTCCAAGTAACTAAAAAATGAGAAATTCTATGAAGAAGAGCAGCTATAATTTGATTTTAAGTATTTTTTCTCTTTAAATGTTGCTAAAATATGTCAGTTTCAATTTAGCATGATTCCTGTGACTTTTCTGTGCTGATTTTTGTTCTTTCAGGTGAAGTAGTGAGATGTTTATATAACTATTAAAATTTTCCTAAATTTCCAGGTCATTAGGGAAAATATTGGTGTTGCGGCTGCCAAACAGCTTGTCAGAACTCAGTTTTAAATTAGGAAAGAAGGTAGTAATTTCAGAATATGCCTTTAGCTGACTGACAGAATTGAAATAAAATACCTGAGAAGAATCTCTCTGAGCACTTTGGGGAGTGCCATTGTATGCTTTGAGACTATCTGTTTTGAACTAAATATATGAAAAATATATATATATCTTCCCGTTAAACATTATCAGTACACACACAAGGCATTATTGCATAGATGGTGGACTCTAGCAGTTTGATCAAATGTTGCATTCTTGTTAGATTTTTAATGAGTAGAGAGTTTATTGGGACATCAGGATATCAGAATTTTTATAAATATTGGGGTATTGGGATATCTATATACAGATACACACAGGCACACACACATACCTCTGTCTACCTATATATCTGCACACTTGCATACTTAAATGCATTAGCTTTAGTTGGTAACATAAGATGTGTTGACGGATCATGATCAAATGCTAATAAGAACTTTACAGACTAACTAACCTATGGCTCTACATCTACAATATTTTTTAAACAGGGATCAAGAAAGACTTGTTAAATTGCTAACATGAATTATGCATGATGACTCTTATGAAAGTTACAGACAGAGAACTAGCTCTTATTTATTTGAGCTACAAAACCCTTCTTCCTGCTTTTATATCTGTTATGCTTGTCATTTACATTTTGGGTTTATTTGGAATATAATTTATTATTCCTTTCTGTATTTCTAAATGTGAGATTATGGTGCTGTTACAAAGACTGGTAAACAAAGAAACTTGGTAAAAACCAGAAAAATCACTGGAACCATTAGGTTTCTTAGATGTTAGCAATGCAAATAAATTCAATGTGCCTTATATCTTACCTTTGTTTTAACATTGTACTATAATATATGTAATAATATTTTACTACTGTATGAACAAAAAAATAATTATTGTATCTGTAAATGAAATCTGAAAGTAAACCAGTATTATTTCAAAATATATCTAGTGCTTAATTAAACCTCTTTCTTGTTTGCCTAGAATGCAATCTGTATACCATAATGCATCAATATTTCATAAAATGCAATTATGCTGAGAACTGAACACTGTGTATCATTACCAGCTAAAATCTATCAACAATGCAAAATAAAAATGCATGCAAATAATTTTACAAAGATATGCAAATGTTATTATCATCTTTTTGACTTGAAGTTTTCATTTAATACAACAGGGAAAAAAAGAACATCTGCATGACTTTCCTAAGTTACCTAACAAAACTAATCAGGTGTATAAAGCATTTGTATAAAGCATTTGTCAGAGAAGATGCAAATTAAAAGGTAAGTCATTCACTAAATTAAGAAATGCAAACAATATATCTAAAATATAGGATTTAGTGTATAAATTCAAGCCTAAATTATTTTACATATTAATGACTAATGGAAGACTTAAATGTTTCAGTGTATTCAGCATAAAGGAATAGAACTTATATAATTCCTTGATTGTAAACCATTTAAAGGTTGGACCTGGTACTTAGGAACATGGTCTAATGAGTGACTGGTAGTAGGGTGACAGTTGGACCTAATGATCTTGTCTTTTCTAACCTTAATGATTCTATGATTTTATGATTTCACAACATATGTTCATAAATCCCCATGAAGATAAGAATTCTATGTTGTGTCAGAAACAAGAAAGGATTCCAGGACAACTGACTATTCAGATCGTTTTGTTTCTGTTACTTCACTCATTCTTTGGGGGATATTGATTAAGGATTAAAAATGTTGTTTTAAGTTGTCTTTAACAGCTCTTCTAAAATACTATTTTGTTTTGTTTTTGTTTTTAACCTACAGACTTTGTCTTTAGAATTATGTTTTCAGGCATAAGGATATGGAATTATGGAAATTTAATCTGTCCAGTTGAGTAATAAGTTTCATAGAACTTCTTTCTGTAAGCAAACTAACGACTTCAAAATATCTGTGAGAAAGATATGTATTGATTCAGAGACTTCAAAGAATGCAAAATTCATCATGTACCTTGACACCTTACAGCATGGTTAACTACATTATATATTAAAGAAACAAAAACAAATCAAAACAAAACAAACAAACAAAAAAGAAGCAAATGTATTTTTAGTACTTCTTCCATTGTAGTGTTCATCATAATTGCTCATGGTTAGGATTATGGAGAATCAATAATAACTTCTTTCTTTTGCATTTAGGAAGTTTGCATCTAGACAGTATCTAGCTATATGGGCCATCAACACATGGTTCTGTTGAATGCTTAGCCCACTCATACAAAGCAGACTAGATTTTTGAAGGAAAATAGATTTATTCTCAGAAAACCCTGTATTTTACAAAGAGGATGTATTTTTTTTTTCAAATAAGTTTTCCTTTCTTAAGCATAACCTGCCCCCCCCCCCCAAAAAAAATAAATTATTAACATTCATCAATGCTCCGCACTACATGCACCTACAGAAAATATCAAACAGCTTGTTATAGCGTCATAGAAGCATAGAATGGTTTGTGTTTGAAGGAACCTTAAAGATCTAGTTCCCATGCCACTGACCGGGAGACCTTCCACTAGATCAGGTTTTTCAAAGACCCATCCAGCCTGACCTTGATCACTTCCAAGGATGAGGCATCCATAACTTCTCTGGGCAACCTGTTCAGTGTCTTGGCACCCTCAGAGTAAAAAATTCCTGCTGAATTCCTACCCTCTTTTAGTTTAAAGCCTTGTCCTATCCTAAATTTAAACTATTTAGTTAAAACTCCTTTGTCCTATTCACTACACTGCCCGATAAAGAGTCTCTCCCCATCTTTCCTGTAGGCCCCCTTTACGTACAGGAAAAAAGTTACAAGGTCTCCCCAAAGCCTTCTCTTCTCCATGCTGAACAACCCCAGCTCTCTTAGCCTGTCTTCATAGGAGAGGTGCTTCAGTTCTCTAATCATCTTTGTGGCCCTACTCTGGACCCACTCTAACAGGTCTATGTCTTCCTTGTGCTATTTCATGAGTGAAGGGGAGAATCAGTCTGCTGGCCATGTTTCTTATGATGCAGCCCAGGATATGATTGTTTTTTGCAGCTGCAAGCATGCATTACCATCTCATGTCCAAATTTTCTTCCACTAGTCCTTCTCCACCTGGCTGCTCTGAATCCATTCATCCCCCAAGTCTATATTCGTGTTTGATATTGCCTCAATCTGGGTGCAAGAAATAGTAATGAAGTGTAATGGTACATAACTACTTAATTAAAATGGATTGATTACAAAATAAAAAGAAGTGGGTGGGAAAGATGGATATAAAAATTACTTTGAAGGTATGTAAAGATTATTATTATTATTATTATTATTTTTAACAGCCGTAGTTCTCATCTTCATGGAAAACATGAAAAATGAATTGTTGCTATAATGAAAGAGATTTGGCTTTCTCTCCTCATGCTCACTCACAGTAAATTATCTTCTAGGACATCTGCTTTGCCTTTGAAAGTTTGACAGTAATGCTCTAATAAGTTTAGATTTTATCTTATAAAGCATTCATATTCTTTCTGTACAGTTTTTGATTGGTTGGCTTTAGCTACTATGGAATTCAATTAGGTGTGGAAAAATCCAGCAGATGTCAACACTACTATGAGTCTGTACACTGAGAGCCAGACAAGTGTTGGAACTCTACTTTTTAGAGATATTCCTTGGATATAAGTGAAAATCAGGGTTGTCTGTTCATCCTCCCACATCATCACATCTGTTAATGAAGCATTCAAGATAGTGAAAACACAGATACATTTCCATTCGTGCTCAGTAACATAAGGTGCTGTTAAATTCCTCTATGCAATACAGGTTGCAATATTTCGCCAGTTTTGAAAAGTCTCAATTTTAGCTTGTATTTAATACAGCTGATTTTAATTAATGAACACTACGTTGATATACTGACCTTAAGTTTTGACACTGTGATGTGTACCTACTTCTTAGAAGGATGCTTGCAACAAAAGAATAGTTAGAAATAGCTGTATCATGAGAAGAGTGTCATTACAAAATCTCCCACATAAAAGTTTATTCCAGATCATTATTAACAGTAGAGAAACACTCTTTGTGTCTAATAGTTTCTTCCATATTCCTTATCTCTGATATGTCATACAGAAACATACTTATAGAGGAGAGTGTGTCATCAACAACTAACACAGAGTGTTTTCAAAAGTATGCTTCATTTCCAAGGATGAGTCCTATCTCAGAGGGCACACTAACAGCCTATATCCTGGTCTTTACTCTCACACCTCTATATCTGGAAACTTTCTGGATATCACAGCAGTCACTATGCCTGTTCCATACTCTTTACAGATATTGATCAGTCCAGAACCTCTACTTGTGGTTGAACCTGTTGGTGCAGGCACAACATTTTTTCAGCAAACAGCCAAAGAGTTAATTTAAATCCTCTGAAGTATAGCATGAAATCTCTGACTGAGCTCAGGAGACAGTAAATGTACCCAAAAAAGGTGACTTCAGTGTTTGCTGCTTAAAGCTAAACTACATTGCTGTGGATCAGCTACGTTATATACAGGGGTGCTGAGTTCTATGTGGGTGCAGAAGGCCAGAAACTGGTTTTCTGAAAGACGAGAACTTTAGTTTTACATTATGTGAGAAATCAATGCACTTAAATTCTGAGTATTTCACAATGTGTTTTGAAACAAGCAAAACTTTCTGTTAGCTACATTCAGCTAATCAAAAGGCTTATTGTAAACAGCATGTCTTAAAAATACTAATAGCTCAAAGAGATAAAATGGTGAAAAATATAAGGTTCCTTTTGCCAAAACAAAACAAACCAACCAACCAAACAAAAACAAAACAAAAAAAAACACCTCATTCTTAAAATGAAGCTTAAGTCAGCGCTATTGTACTTCCCTTAATTTCATTTTGTTGACAAGTGATTTGCTTTATGAAGGAATATCACAAAGACAGCTAAGAGTACTGGTAAAAGGTCAGTGCAACAAAACAAAGTGCGTGTCTAATAGCTGATACAACTAATAGAACTGTTTAATAGTGTATGACTTTCAGCTTTCCAGATGTTCCAATGTAGCCACAGCTAATTCACAGCATTTTAAACTCTACTTTGAAAGACTGTAAGTATAATGTCATCTTATTTTTGCCTTCATAAACCCTGTTCTTGTTTTTGTTTGAAAAATTCTAAATAATAAAAGATAAAAATGTAAATAAATTGACTTCAGTCAATCTTCATGTATTATTAAATAATCTTCTGTACATACGCAGTATCTAGATACTCTTTAGTTAGCTTCCTTTGGCACAGAAGGCCTGTTTGAGAATATTGAAAATAATAGTTTTAGAGCACAATTAAAGGTAAATATGGGATTAGGTTGCCTAGTGCAAGGTGATGAGCACCTGACATAATTTCAGTTATAGTCCTATATATTATTTAATTGTGAGGTGGAAAATAGTAAATAATCCATAGTTCAAAGAATCATAGAATGGCTTGGGTTGGAAGGGACTTCAAAGATCATCTAGTTCCAACTCCCCTGCCACAGGCAGGGACACCACCCACTAGATCAGGTTGCTCAGGGTCTCATCTAACCTGGTCTTGAACACCTCCAGGGATGGGGCATCCACAAACTCTCTGGGCAACCTGTTCTAGTGCTTCACTACCATCTGAGTGAAGACCTAACCTCTATTCTAAATCCTAACCTCTATTCTAAATCTCCCCTCTTTTAGTTTAAAACTATTCTTCCTCATCCTGTCAATATCTGATTGAGCAAAGAGTTGCTCTTCATCATTTTTTTAAGCCCCCTTCAAGTACTGAAAGGTTTCAATAAGGTCACCCCAGAGCCTTCTCTTCTGTAGGCTGAACAGCCCCAGCTCCCTCAGCCTTTCTCTGCAGGAGAGGTGATCCAGCCCCTTGTCCATCTTTGTGGTCCTTCTCTGGACCTGCTCTAACAGATTAACATCCTTCTTGTGCTGAGGGCCCCAGACCTGGAGTCAGTACTCTAAGTGGGGCTTCACAAGGGCAGAGGACAATCACCCCCCTTGATCTACTGGCCACTCCTCTTTTGATGCAGCCCAGAATGCAGTTGGCCTTCTGCTGGTTGAATTGATTTCTTTAAACTCACTTTTAATTAAAATTTTCTTAATTTTCTTCTTGGGAAGAAAAACTCCAAAACTATGAGGCCCCCTTCCACTAAGAGAAAGGTTGCTCCTCCTCCAAAAAGGTTTTAGTTTTCTGAATTCTTCATACACATACATGTACAAACATACACAAATCATACACATATATGTACAAACTGATGTTATAGACATGTTTCAGCTTGAACCTTTTTACTTGTGAAATGAGGTTAAAGTAACATCTATGTTCATTGCATTTTATGTTTGTTGAATTTAGGAATGCATTGAGTACATATGTAATAATTCTATTAAAATAGTTCTAGAAAAAAAGAAACACTGTATTTGCAGCATTCTCTAGGTAAGGTTTTTAGTACACACATATGCATACAAGCACACACAGAGAATGTTTTAAAAATTACACAGTATATATACCACTTTTACAATTTCTGGTAAGCATAAAAATTTCCTACCATGTTTTGTTCTCAATTTATGTTATCAATTAAATATTTTCCTTTGCCTAATTAAGTATCATTTATTACCTTTTAGTAGAAATTCTACTTTTTACTTTCATTACTAATAAAATACATTTTGGCTTAAATTATTGAGAAGAATGTTCAGAAAGAAAAACATTGGCTCTCTCCTTATTATTTGCTCCCCCCCCCCCCCCCCCCCCCCCCCGCCCTTTCCCAAAAAAGCCAAGCCCAGAAAAAGAATCAGAAAGAAATTTCCTTTTTTCTTGCCGGGGGGAAGACTCTATTGCCAGTATGAAGAAAATAGTGAAAAGCCTGCCTACTTCTATAATTCAAAATCACTATAATAATTTTAAAGAAAAACACAGCCTAATTTATTGTGAATATTAAATGGAATGGGAGTTTCATGGGATGAAAATAAAACTCTGATATTGGTAATTTGCCTAGAGAAATGAATGCTATTAGCAGTAGGTGTCATTTCTTTAATATATTTTCATATACTTTGTTGAAAAGAATCAACAATCTGCTTTGTCCTTTTCTGAATATCTATTCAGAATCTGAGATTCTGTAAACCTGCAGTGCTAGATATTGTAAAATTGTGCAATGAACTGTGTAAAAATTGTCATTTTAATTTATTGCTGAGATTTTTTCTTTAAAAATCTGTTTTGAAGCAAACAAGTATAATCTTCTCCTGAAAAGACTTCCTGGCTAATCACAGCACAAACAAAATGAAGTGCTTGCAGGGGTACCAAATTTATTCTTCTTTTTCACGTACTAACTGGGGGAATGCAGATCATCATGAAAAAAAAAGGACAGTTTTAGTGAGCCACAGAAATTTAAAGTAACAATAAGATCAGATTTACAGACCATGCAACTACTCCTATTTAAAGTGCCAAAAATGAACAACAACAAAGTTCATAAACTAACTTATTAAAAACAAACAAACAATAGAAAGAAACAAAATCCTCTTGTGCATAATCTGTATATTTTAGTAGCTAAAACATTTCAACAACTGACAGCATGTCAGCATCCACATCCAGTGGGGTCCACTGTGATGTCAATGACATAATTAAGATTCTTTTTCTTAGAAGAAGTTCAGGATAAAACATGCACAGATCCAGAAGTACTTCTCAGCCATCTAGCTGAAATGTCATGTCTTGTGCTTTTAACTACCCCTGCACAACTACACAGTCACTACAAGTCATGCCATATTTTCAGTGCACTCAGTCTCATATTGCAAAAAAAGCTACTCTTCTGGGGGCCACATGGTCTTCATTATCATTTTAACTGAAATTCCAGGCAGTAAAGAAAATAAATAAATAAATATATAAATAATGAACATTTGGGTCTTCATGGTGGACTCAGAGAAAATCTATGCTAAGGGATGTGTAAGGATGTGAGTACAGCCCAGTGCAGGAGACCCAATGCTAGAACTGTACGGACATGGCTTAGAGTTAAGGATTATTTCCTGGGACTGATGGTTTCTTTGTAATTAGTTTGATAAAACATAAAAGGTAATAAAAAAGGATATTGAAATCAAGGACCAGATTCTCAACTGGTGAAAACCGGTGACATTATGGTTAGTTAAATGAGTAGTTCTACTAAAATCTATACCAATACTCAGGATCATTTATGCTAAGTGGGAAAAAATAATGCAACTGATACTGCATAGGACCTCAATAAAATTTGTAAGTTGACCTTGGGACAACCTGAATGTTTTCCTTATTGGATCTTGCTTTGTAGGCATGGACTTAAAATAAAATACAATACTGATAGAGTGTGTTAGATGAAAATCATGTTTCTGCTGCAAAATGGGAAGGACTATTTGATAATCAATATGTTGTTTAGCCAACAATCTGGGCAAAGATTTCAAAAAGGGTGAAATATGTTTGGATTGTCCCTTTTACAACAAAAACCTGGCAGCTGTTTTCTGCACCAGCTGGAGTGTATGAAGCATCCTGTTGGGCAAGCAGCCAGTAGGGAATTGCAGTAATCTAATCTTGAGATAACAAAAGCGTGAATGACCATTTCAAGGTCTGACTGTGAAAGACGTTGCTGCAACATATCAGAAATACTTTAAGTAATAGGATGATAACATGTCCTGATTTTTTTTTTTTTTTTTAAGACAAGGGAATGAAGGTGTCTAAAATAACTTCCCAACTCTTTATTTAGTAAAAAATGCAGTTTCACTAAAGTAAATAGGAAATTAAAAGTCATGTGAAGATGTCTATGCCTAATATCTACTTATTAGACTGAGAAATGATAATGAATATAAAAACCAAAAATTTCATATGTACCCAGGATTTTATAAATATCAATATTTATAATGCCATACAACTGCTACAGCCAGAAGGTCATGAAGATTTATTTCTTTATTTATTTTAAAATAAAATAGCAAACAAAACATTGTAAGTTAATATATAACACCGATGTTATACCAAAGTAATAACTTTGAGGTTTAGTTTGATATTTACATATGACAGTCTAATTATGTGTCTCCCATTTCTCACTATATGAGTTTATATTTTACTAGGATTATTAGTCTCTCAATTGTTTTTGTTTGTTTTCTTTCCAATAAAGAAGAAAAAACCATAAACATGTCAATAGGGATCTTAATGTTTCAAAGAGTTCATCCTGACCGTATCCTACTTTCCACTTCAGGAGCGCATGGAATTCCTGATATACTTGAATCATATCTACTAGATCCAGGTGGTTGCCTCAGATACTGTAGGTTTTCTCAAATAGTGCAAGATGTTACTGTTTAAGCTACTGAATTGAAATATGAATATATTCATGTTTGCAAATGTGAGAGTTGTGCATATAAATTGTCAGTCCAAGGTATGTATCTTTAGAAGGACCTCAATAGATGACTGAGCCTAATTGCACCATAGATATGAAAAAGCAGGAAATTCTCCTGGACTATAGGAGATGCTCTTTCAGTGCATCCATCTAATATTCACCTTTGGATGAAGACCTCAAGGTTTCAGAGAACAATCCTTTTTGCGCACTACAAAATAAGTGTTTAAGATCTTTTTGTACTATTTATATATATATATATATATTTGTACCTAAAAGAGTCTGGAGAAAAGTTCTTTGGATTCCATCGAAATTTTTTCATTTGAGTAGTATATATTAAGGCCAGATGTACAACAGACTTTCAGAATATGTCTTTTCTCAAGAGGATGATAAATATATATTTTAATCTAATTTAAGTTTCTAATCAGTTGTTTTTTCCAGGTAACATTCTGCTTCTCTTTCCCATACCATTCTAATAGGATTCTATGCACCCTGTTTTAAATGCATAAAGTAGATTTTTAACTCTCCCCCATCTACCCTTAGTCTATCCTTATTAGAATGGAAAATATTAAGGGAAATAATTTTGAATCACTCTCTTCAAAAAAGGTTTAGATGCAAGTGTATGTCATTCCTAACAAATGTTAACATGAAATATAAAGCTTTCAGAAAAACATGAAGATCTAAAAAAGAAAGCTAAAAGGAAAATTGTAACTTAGATATAATTATAGCATATAGAGCAAGTATTTTCTTCTCAGAAATAAAGGAATATCTGTGCCACAGAAGAATATGCATAGTCTTTGTCTGAACAGCAAGGTCTGTCAGAAGAAGAACCTTGGGTTAACTCTGCCTGGTTGCTTTGAGAAAAACATTATTAATAAAGTTTATATAGCTCTGCCCAACAGGTTAAATCATATTCCTTTGTGTCTGACAAGATCATGGAAAAGATCCTCCTGGAAGCAATGTCAAGGCACATGCAAGACAAAGAGGTGATCTGAGACAGCCAGCATGACTTCACCAATGATAAACATGCCTGACCAATCTGGTGGCCTGCTTGACAAAGGAAGACTGACCGATGTCATCTATCTGGAATTCTACAAGGCCTTTGACATGGTCCCACATGACATCCTGGTCTTTAAATTGGAGAGAGATGGATTTAATGGGTGGACCATTCAATGGATAAGGATTTGGCTTGAAGGTCGCACCCAGAGAGTAATGGTCAATGGCTCTATACCAAGTGGAGACCGGGGACAAGTTGTGTACCTCAGGGGTCAGTCCTGGGACCTGTACTGTTTAATATCTTTATCAAAGACATAGAGAGTGGGATCAAGTACACCCTCAGCAAGTTTGCAGATGACACCAAGCTGAGTGGTGCAGTTGTTACAATAGAAGGAAGGGATGCCATCCAAAAGGACTTGGGAAAGCTTGAGAAGAAGGCCCACGTGAACCAAATGAGGTTTAACAAGTCCAAGTGCAAGGTGCTACACCTGGGCTGGGGCAATCCCAGACATGAGTACAAGACTGGGAAAAGAACTCATTGGGAGTAGCCCTGAAGAGAAGGACTTGGGGGTCCTGGTGGATGAAAACCTTGACATGAACCAGCAGTGTGTGATTGCATCCCAGAAGGTAAACTGCATCCTGGGTTGCATCAAAAGAGGAGTGGCCAGCAGGTCAAGGGAGGTAACTGTCCCATCTCTACTCTGCCCTTGTGATGCCCCACCTGGAGTATTGCATCCAGGCCTGGGGCCCCCAGCACAAGAAGGATGTGGAGCTTTTAGAATGGGTCCAGAGGAGGGCAACAAAGACGGGCAAGGGGCTGGATCATCTCTCCTACAGAGAAAGGCTGAGAGAGCTGGGGCTGTTCAGCCTTTAAGAAGACAAGGTGG
Source organism: Anser cygnoides (assembly GCF_040182565.1). Classification (NCBI taxonomy): domain Eukaryota; kingdom Metazoa; phylum Chordata; class Aves; order Anseriformes; family Anatidae; genus Anser; species Anser cygnoides. The sequence continues at coordinate 171,872,998 of NC_089873.1, read as the reverse complement.
GTGTTCAGCCTTTAAGAAGCTCTGGGATGACATCATTGCGGCTTTTCAGTACTTAAAGGGGGCATACAAAAAAGATGCAAAACAACTCTTTGCACAATTGGATAATGACAGGACAAGGGGGAATGGTTTTAAACTAAAAGAGGGGAGATTTAGAATAGAGGTTAGGAGGAAATTCTTCACTCAAAGGGTAGTGAAACACTAGAACAGGTTGCCCAGAGAAGTTTTGGATGCTCCATCCCTGGAGGTGTTCCAGACCGGGTTAGATGAGGCCCTGAGCAACCTGATCTAGTGGGTGGCAACCCTGCCTGTGGCAGGGGAGTTGGAACTAGATGATCTTTGAGGTCCCTTCCAACCCAAGCCATTCTATGATTCTATGATTCTATCATTCTATCAATCATTCTATCAATCATTCTATCATTCTTTCTTGCACAATGTCTATGTAGTAAATATCAAAAGCATAAATGTCATGTATGTTTCTTCTTTAATGCGGTCTACAAAAGCATAGTGACTTGAGACTAGTTTCACCACACCTTTTTGCTACCATATGAGTATATGATGAACGGACAAAGATCAAGCCCACTCCTGGGATGCTGTTCCTAGAACCAATATAAAAATAGCACTACAGTTTTAGAGAAACCCTGCTTGATCATAATTATGAGAACCGTTTAAAAAATATACAATATTCTACATCTTAAAAAGGGGAAAACATACTAGTGTATGGAAGGAAGGAATTGAGGTTAACATCAAATCAGACCATCTAAAAAGATAACAGTGTGGTGAGAAGATAAGTATCTATCAGTACAAACTACCAGTACAGAATCTATTTATTAAAACAAATTAAATTTTAAAGCTTTAGATATGCAAATTCAAAGTAACAACTTTGTATGTACTGTGTACAATGGTAGAACAGCCTCTTTATGTTAGTAGTCTTTTTTAAAATCCTTCACAGAATAAGGGAGTTGTTATAAATTATTAATTTAAAATATATTTTGAGTTATTATTTTTTATTTAAGTAGTGAGATGATCACTGCAATAGTACCCATAGACAGAATATCCTGGATCTGCACAAGGCATTAAAAGTCTTTTACCATACAAGAAGGAGGGAAGGAAAAATAGCAAATGAATAGGCAATTAGATGTATTTTCTCTGTTGTCTATCTACACTGTATTTTCTCTCCTTCTCCTTCTCCTTCTCCTTCTCCTTCTCCTTCTCCTTCTCCTTCTCCTTCTCCTTCTTTCTCCTTCTCCTTCTCCTTCTCCTTCTCCTTCTCCTTCTCCTTCTCCTTCTCCTTCTCCTTCTCCTTCTCCTTCTCCTTCTCCTTCTCCTTCTCCTTCTCCTTCTCCTTCTCCTTCTTTCTCCTTCTCCTTCTCCTTCTCCTTCTCCTTCTCCTTCTCCTTCTCCTTCTCCTTCTCCTTCTCCTTCTTTCTCCTTCTCCTTCTCCTTCTCCTTCTCCTTCTTTCTCCTTCTCCTTCTCCTTCTCCTTCTCCTTCTCCTTCTCCTTCTCCTTCTCCTTCTCCTTCTCCTTCTCCTTCTCCTTCTCCTTCTCCTTCTCCTTCTCCTTCTCCTTCTCCTTCTCCTTCTCCTTCTCCTTCTCCTTCTCCTTCTCCTTCTCCTTCTCCTTCTCCTTCTCCTTCAGATTTATCTGTACTACACCTATTTCAAGTACTTCACATTTTCTGAGTCTGGAACTGTCTGCTTTTGAAATAGGTGTCAACCTCTAAATCTGTTTTATTCCCTAATATTGATGCATAAATTTCACTTTGGCTTTCAGATGTTTTTCATTGGAAGAAAAAATAATATATATATATATATAATTAAAGATTTAGAAGGATTTTTCTTCTTATTGATTCTACATGAAACAGCTGGTAAGAAGCTCTAACAGCTTACAGCTGAAACAGCTGTAAAGATATATATTCAGACTTTCAACCTAGAGAAAGTTATTAGGCAGCCATATGACATTATCAGAGAACGAGATGAAAATATCTCATGGCATAATGAAAAATAATAGTTCACACTTTTCACTCTCCGATGAGCTTACAAATGTTACAAAGTTTCACAGTATTTATGTGAAATAAATATTATCCACACTATTATCAATGTTTATAAATACTTGAAGTCTTATCAATGTGTATAAATACCTGAAGTGTGGGAGACAGAGGGATTTGGCCAACCTCTTTTCAGTAGTTTGTGGGGACAATACAAGGGGTAATGGCCACAAAACTGAGCACAGAAAGTTCTGCAACAACATGCGAAAGAAATTCTTCACGGTGAGGGTGACGGAGCACTGGAACAGGCTGCCCAGGGAGGTTGTGGAGTCTTCTTCTCTGGAGATATTCGAGGCCCGTCTGGATGCCTACCTAGGCAGCCTGCTCTAAGAAACCTGCTTTGGCAGGGGGGTTGGACCCTATGATCTTTTGAGGTCCCTTCCAACCCCTACGATTCTGTGATTCTGTGATTTAAAGATAAGGAATACAGAGTAAATGGCAGAACATTACACAAAAACTTCATAATAAAACTAGAAATAAGATACAAAAGAAACACATGCCTGCTTGATATAAAAGGCTGCATCTCCATTGATTACCTGCATAACTAATTTAATTTCAACAGCTGAGCATGTTGTCTTGATTCATGGTTACTCTGTTAAATTCCTGTTCTTTGGACACAAGACGTCATTACCACCCACAGTGGACTTCTACTAAACTTCACATGGTTAAATCCTTGGAGGAATTTAAAATGAGTATCATGATACAGCTACTAAATAATATCTTGATTACAAAACCATCCAGGTCATGAAACCTTGAATAGAAAAAATGAATCTTTGTGAAACTTTGAAGTGAGGATTGCAGAATTTCTAATGCTTTATCTTCCTTCCTTCCTCTGAAGTCAAGATAATTCTTACTTCTTTCCTCAATGAGAGGAGAATTTTTCCATGTAACAGTCATTTCTCACTGACTGAAGTTTAACGTTTAATGCCCAATTAAATTTATGGTAGGATACTATGGAATTAAAAAACAAAACAAAAAAAAAAAAACAAAAAAAAAAAAAAAAAGAAAAAGAAGTTGAAAACTTTTTATGCAGACGGATGGAACTTTGAACTTCCGGTCTATTTATTCCACTTAGATAAGACACATACAACTGGTGAGATTTAGTTTTAGCTGCATGTTCTCTGTGTACTACTGTTACAGTATTTGCCTTTATTCTCTGAATTCAATAAGACAAAATAATGGAAAGATGAGCAGAATCTAGAAGGGGTTTTATGCAAACATATTTTAGAGGAACAATGGATAGCTGGGAAGGATTAACATTGACCTTAGTTTTGCAAAATAAATCTGCAAAGTGAAAATACAAAGCTACTATGCTACTGGATAAATTTGGCATCATGCTAAATATTTAAGATACTCCTCTTAGGTTATTAAAAAGTCTCAAAAATTTACCTTTGTTATGCATTCCTTATCTCTTATCTGAATATAGTGTATTACAGAGTGATATTAGATCATAGAATATCCCGAGTTGGAAGGGACCCATAAGGATCATCAAGTCCAACTCCTGGCACCACACAGGTCTACCCAAAAGTTTAGACCATGTGGCTAAGTGCACAGTCCAATCTCTTCTTAAATTCAGACAGGCTTGGTGCAGTGACTACTTCACTGGGGAGCCTGTTCCGGTGTGTGACCACCCTCTCGGTGAAGAACCTCTTCCTGATGTCTAGCCTAAACTTCCCCTGCCTCAGCTTAACACTGTTCCCGCGGGTCCTGTCACTGGTGATTACGCAGAATAGGTCACCTGCCTCTCCACTCCCCCTCGCAAGGAACTTGTAGACCGCGATGAGGTCCCCCCTCAGCCTCCTCTTCTCCAGGCTGAACAGGCCAAGTGACCTCAGCCGCTCCTCATATGTCTTCCCCTCTAGGCCCTTCACCACCTTTCTAGCCCTCCTCTGGACACTCTCCAACAGTTTAATGTCCTTTTTGTACTGTGGTGCCCAGAACTGCACACAGTACTCGAGGTGAGGCTGCACCAGCACAGAGTAGAGCGGGACAATCACTTCCCTCAACCAACTAGCAATGCCATGCTTGATGCATCCCAGGATACAGTTGGCCCTCCTGGCTGCCGGGGCACACTGCTGGCTCATATTCAACTTGCTGTCAACCACAACCACAACCCCCAGATCCCTCTCTGCAGGGCTGCTCTCCAGCGTCTTGTTGCCCAGTCTGTACGTATAGCCAGGGTTGCCCCGTCCCAGGTGCAGGACCCGGCACTTGCTTTTGTTAAACTTCATGTGGTTGGTGATCGCCCAGCTCTCCAATCTGTCCAGATCTCTCTGCAAGGCCTTTCCACCCTCGTCTGAGTCTACAACTCCTCCAAGTTTGGTGTCATTGGCAAATTTGCTCAAAACACCTTCTAGTCCTACATCCAAATCATTTATAAAAACATTGAAGACGACTGGCCCTAAAATGGAGCCTTGAGGGACCCCACTAGTGACCATCCACCAGCCAGATGTGGCCCCATTTACCACAACCCTTTGAGCCCTGCCCGTCAGCCAATTGCTCACCCATCGTATGATGTTTTTGTTTAGCTGTATGCTGGACATTTTGTCCAGTAGGATCCTATGGGAAACCGTGTCAAAAGCTTTGCTGAAGTCCAAAAAGATCACATCAGCTGGTTTCCCTTGATCGACTAGATGGGTGATCTTATCATAAAAGGAAATCAAATTTGTTAGGCAGGACCTACCCCTCATGAACCCATGTTGGGTTCTCCAGATTCCCAAGACCATTGAAAAATAATTGAGAGAGATCTCGCGATCACATCAGCCAGCTCTTTAAGCACCCTGGGATGAATCCAATCCGGACCCATGGACTTGTATGGATCCAGGTGGAGCAGAAAATCCTGCACACATCCAGGGTCGGTTGGGAGTTTGTCATCTATCAGCCCTGCCAACTCCTGAGCAAAAATCCTCACCCCTCTCTGAGAGAGACACATCCCATCTGGTGCCAGAAGGCCTGGTGTCGCGTAGACCTTCCCGTGATTGAAAAACCTGAAAGTCTGCCCATTGCACCAGTCCCGAAGCCATGTGTTAATGTGATGAGTCTGCTTGTCAGCATCGATCCCCCCTATCGGAAGGACAGAGGCAAACACAACCTGTGCCCCTGATCCTTTAAGTAGTCACCCCAAAGCCCTAAAGTCCCTTTTGATCACTCTCAGACTTCTCGTTGCTACCTCGTCATTACCAGCCTGAAAGACCAGTAGCAGCTAGTAGTCGGTGGGCCATACCAGGCGCTTGACTTTCTTAGCAAAGTCTCTCACCCGAGCCCCAGGGAGACAACAGACTTCCCTGTGGGTTGGGTCCGGTCGGCATATTGGGCCCTCTGTCCCTTTCAGAACGGAGTCCCCCCTGACAATAACCCTTCTTTCTTTTTTGACAGCTGATGTAGCAATGCGGGGAGTAGGTTGCCTTGCCTTAGGCATCCTGTCCAACTAGGACGGGCTTTCGTCTACTTCGTTGTTCTGACTGTCGTGTTCTAGACCCTCATACCTGTTATATAAGGGTAGATGGGAAGGTGAGGTGGGCAGGGACAGGGCTCGCCTACCACCCTGAACAGGAACCTGCCTCCATTCCCCGCCTTGGCCTAGGTCTCCTCCTGCTGCCTGGTGGGATGAGGGAACTTTTGTCTTCTGCGTAGCAGGAGACATTTGTACTATGGCAGGCTCGTGAGTCTGTCTCAGAGAGGGCAGAGTACACCTCCACCAGTCAATTTCCCTCTCTGACTCCCTGATGCTTCTGAGCCTGCTCACCTCCTCCCAAAGCTCCACTACCTGGCTGAGCAGCTCTTCAACCTGGGCACACCTCCCACAGGCATAGCCCTTGCTGCTGCTGTCAGATACCAACAGAAGACTCGGGCACACCCTGCAGCCCAAGACCTGGATGGCTGCGTGTTTTCCCGAGCCCTCCGTCTGAGGAGCCACATCGGTGACTGTGGCTGGAGAGGCCTCAAGAAATGTGGAGGCCATGGTTTTCTGCCTGGTTGTTATCATGGCCAGGTTCCTCGCAGGCAGGTTACAATTACCAAAGAGAAAGACCGTTGCAAAAGAGCAGCAAGGGGACCTCCCTGCTCGCCTTGCCTGCGTGAACTGCCACGCCCCACCCTTCTGACACGCCACGCCCTGTTTGCCCACCCTTTTCTCTGCGCTCCTGGTCGCTCGCACTCCCTAGGAGCTGCTTATGAAAGGCCAGGGAGGGGGCACTATTGGCTCCACCTACGCCTCATCAGCCTTCCTCGTGAGGGCTGCTGGGTCCTGGCGGCTCCCTTGGCTGCTTCAAGTGGCCTCGATGTTGAAAAAAAAAGCCCTGCCTGTCTCGATCCCCCGCTCCGCTGCAGAACGCGTCTGCCCCGGAGCCGATATCCGATTACATATTTGGGTAAGGGAGACTCTTCCTGGATGAGTTTGGAATTGAAATCAAGTATAAGAAAGAAGTAGGTGTTAAATTAAAACTGTAATCCTTCCCCAAAACAGTAACGGAAGAAGATTAAAATAACACTGTGATGAACACAGCCTTCAAAACTGACTCACATGGTTCACTCGTACTTGAGAATAAATTCAGGGAGACAGTCTTTTCCTTATTTTAAGAGTGCAAAATGCACCAGGGATTGTAAAATCCCAAGAAAAAGAAGAAAATATATCAGAAGGAGCTGTAAATATGATCTGAGAAGTCTCTTCTCCCAGAACTGAAAATTACACTTACTATCTTGTACCATGAAATTGTGTCTTGGAGTTTTATTCTTCTGAAAGAGACTATACGGGCATCTTGTTTTGCTACAGGGGTGAAGTCTTTGATGAAGCAAGAGGCTGACTTGCTAGGTCAAGTGATATTAATTTAAAACTCTGAAGTCGAAGTATTTCAATTTAGAATATTCAAGGATAAAAAGACCTCTTGGTTAAGACAAAGACAAGAAAACAAAGACATTTTGAGATGGACATTTATAAGTCTGTTCTAAAATGCTGGTGTCTGTTAGTTTAGATTTGTTCATAGTGCCTATTCCAAACTCTGTAGATACATTAAAACGTGTCTTAAACTTTTTAAAAGAAAAAAGCAACAAAAGAAAGTTAAAGAAGTTTAGGAATCACCCTTTTCCTTTTCTTTTGTGTCCACTGCAATATCTTTCCATGGAAACAACAGGTCCTCAGTCCACTCGTAGGCAATTTTAATCAGTTTTTCAAACAGTCCTGCCAATCAAATATATATATATATATATTAAAAAACAAAAACAAAAACTTCAACAAACTGATGAGCTTTGCAGCAAGTCTTTAAGGTCACCAAATACTGGCTATAGTGAAATGAGAAGATCTCTCACAAAAGACAATGTGTTTCAAGTTGGAAGCAGTTTCAGTTCAAGTAATCGTGAATGTCATGGTAACAGAAGAAGAAAGCTAGTTCTGGAAAAGAGAAGTATTCTTGTAAATTGGAAGTTGATTCTGTCGTTGTCACTCACAGCTGCATAGATTGTGCCCTGTGGACTCTGGGACTTCAGTAGACTGAAAGAATGATATCAAAGAAAAAAATAAAAGAAAGAAATTAAGTGAGACATTTATTTGCTAGCAAAAGTCACAGCCTCTGAGATACGGCAATGGGCATTCGGGTGCAATCTGTCTGAAACATCCATGGAGTGGCAAGGAACATATACATACCCAGCTATTTTGGCTGCTAAATTTGGCCATTACAGCTTGTCTTCTAGGGCCAAGCACAGGGACAGGACAACCTGGGAGCAATGCCTTGGACTATTACTGCATGATGATTGCAGTACTGAGCTAAATGTTAACTTTTTTTTCACTAGTTTTACTTGCTGTTGTTGTTGTTGTTTGGTTGGTTGATTGCTTGGGTTTTAGTATGGTTCTTTGAATAGCTCTAGAACATACATTTTTGAAAAACTGTGGCAATGTCTATCTGTGTATTTGCCTCTGCGGACTGATGATAGGTACCCTATTGTAATAAACAGAACATTTCAGAGATGTGGGATGACATTTGTTCAGTGGAGCTGCAGGGGCTGGACAACTGTGAGCTGAGATTGTATGAACATATTAGAAAATAATTTCATATAATATACATGTATATTAACTTTTTTTTTTAATTAATTTATTGATCTTCCCTTCCTCTTCTACTCATCTAGAAAAGAAATCAAGTTAAATTTCAGGAATACTGAGGGCTGAGGAAAAGAAATACTGTTAATATTAATATCTACTATGTATATGCATGCATAATTACTTATACATATATGTATCGTAATTTTGCTGAAAATTCTATGAAAAACTAGAGGCTGAAATTTTCTGGTATTCATAATGTTCATGAATACAATTTGGTAGATTGTTAATCAAGGACAGTGAATGAAGAAGGCAATTGGCTTCACGGCAGATGCATTCTGCAGCAGAGCGGGGGAGCACGTCAGTCATGCGGGGGGTTCCCTACATGGCGGCCCCTTTGAGGCAACCGAGGGAGCCACCAGGACCTGGCAGCCCTTGCAAGGGTGGCTGATGAGGCTTGAACAGAGCTAGGAGCACCCCTCCTCTGTCGTACAAAGACAGCCCCTGGGGATCACGAGTGACCAGGAGCGCAGCATGGCAGGGTGTGCAGGGAGGGCAGAGTACCCCTCCCCACTCTGGAGACCAGCTCACCTATTTTCTGCCTCCCACATGGCAAATCTAGACACAGTCTCCACCAGGCAGAAGGCTGTCGCCGAAAAGACTGTGGCAACCCAGACCAAGTGCCTGCCTAAAAATACGTCTGTTCTGGTCTCTAGCTGCAGGGAGTGCCTAAGCCTATTGCTGTCAATGGAGAGTGGCAGAGATACCACCTGCGTGAGGTGAGAGCAAGTGGAGGAGCTGATCAGCCTGGTGGCAGAGCTCAAGGAGGAGGTGGAGAGATTAAAACCATCAGGGAGTATGAATAGGTGGATAAACTTCGTGCAATGTTTGAGAAAAAGGCACCGGGGTGATACACCCCAAATAGTGATGGATCCCCTGCCCTGTAGCTGTCAGGCAGAGGGAGGGGAACTCAGAAATGGAGAGGAATGGAAACAGATCCCTGCTTGGCATTGCAGATGAGCCCCCTCCCTACCCACCTCACCTCCCCAGGTGCCCTTATGCAACAGGTTTGAGCCTCTAGAACTTGAGGAATGAGTTGGTGAGGATGTGGGGGAAGGTCCACCCAGGAGGTGGTCTGGGGCAAGGAAGTCGACTACACACCTCAGGACTTCCTCCACCAAGAAGGAAAAAGTAATTGTCATAGGTGACTCCCTTCTGAGGGAAACAGAGGACACCATACGTCCTCCAGTCCATACCCTTAGGAAAGTCTGCTGCTTACCTGGGGCCCGGGTCAGGGACATTATCAGGAAACTTCTTGGCCTGGTTCACCCCTCTGATTATTAACCCTTATAGATAATTCAATCTGGCAGCAATGAAGTCACTAAGAGAAGCCTGAAGGCTATCAAAAGGGACTTCAGGTGATTGGGTCAGTTAGTGGATGGAGTGATGGTGTTTTCCTCTATCCTTTCAGTGGCAGGGAGGGATACTGAGCAGACCTGGAAAGCCCAGATGATAAATACATGGCTGAGAGGCTGGTGCCATTGCAGGATTATTTATTTATTTATTTATTTATTTATTTATTTATTTATTTATGACCATGGAGCAGTGTACTTGGCACCTGGCCAGCTACAGATGGGTCCCACCTATCTCAAAGGGGGAAACAGATCCTGGCCCAGAAGCTGGCAGGACTTGTTGAGAAGGCTTTACGCTAGGTACAAAGGAGGATGGGGATGAAATGAGGCTGGATAAATATGAGCCTTGGAGAGCAATGCCAGGGTTGGGGGTAAGGGCAATGGAGCAACTGAAGCGCATCTACACCATTGTACGCAGCATGGGCAACAAACAGGAGGAGCTGGAAACCACTGTGTGGCAGGCAAGCTATGACCTAGTTCCATCACTGAAATGTGGTGGGACCACTCCGATGACTGGAGTTCTGAAATGGATGGCTAAAAGCTCTTCAGAAGGGACAGGCAACAAAGGAGGGTTGGAGACATGGCTGTCTATGTTAGAGAATGTTTCCATGTTGTTGAGATCATGGCTGGGAATGATACGGTCAAGTCTCTGTGGATAAGGATCAGGGGATTGGCCAACAAGGTGGACATCCTGGTGGAGGTCTGTTATAGACCGCCAAACCAGGATGAAGAGGTGGATGAGGCATTCTGCAAGCAGCTGGTGGAAGTCACACAGTCATCAGCACTTGTTCTTGTGGGGGACTTTAACTTCCCAGACATATGTTGGCAATACAATACAGCCCTGAGGAAGCAGTCTAGGAATTTCTTGGAGTGTGTAGAAGATAGTTTCCTGACTCATCTAGTTAGTGAGTCTGCCGGGGGGGAGCCCCACTAGACCTGCAGTTCATGAACAGAGAAGGACTGGTGGGAGATGTGGTAGTCGGGAGCTGTCTTGGGCAGAGTGACCACAAAATTGTAGTTTTCTGTTCTTGGCGAAGTCAGGAGAGGGGTCACTAAAACTGCTACCTTGGAATTCCGGAGGGCAGACTTTGAATAGTTCAGGACACTGAACACAGTAGGGAGGGTCCCTTGGGAGTCAATCCTGAAGTGCAGAGGGGTCCAGAAAGTCTGGACACTCCTCAAGAAAGAAGTTTTAAAGGTGCAGAAGCAGGCTGTCCCTGCGTGCCATAAGATGAGCTGGCGGTGAAGAAGACCAGAATGGCTAAACAGGGAAAATTTGCTGAGTGTCCAGGAGAAAAAGAGAGTTTATGTCCAGTGGAAGAAGGAGCAAGCAACTCGGGGAAAGTACAAGGAAGTAACCAGCATATGCAGAGAGAAAATCCAAAAGCCCAGCATGAGTTCAACCAGGCCACTATAGTTAAGGATAAAAAAATGTTTTAACAAATATATTAATGGCAAGAGGAGGACCAAGGAGAATCTCCATCCTGTAATGGACGCAAAGAGGAACATGACTACTGAGGGTAAGGAAAAGGCTGAGGTTCTTAATGTCTTCTTTCCATCTGTCTTTACTAGCCAGACCACTTATCCTCAGAGTAACCAGCCTCCCGACCTGGAAGTCTGGGATGAGGAGCAGAAGAACCCCCTCACAGTTCACGTGGAACTACTTCCTGAGACCCCGCAGCTTCCATCGTGTCCAGCCGAGCAGCAGGGCTGGGTTTCTGTGCGGTGACTCTGGTTTATGCATTATCTGTCCCAGAGACCAGACTTCAACTCACTCCATTTTTGCATTGAAATCACCACGCTTCCCTCCAGCGTGAGGAGAATGTCATCAGCAGAGGAGTATCAGTGTCAGAGCAGTATATATATATTTTTTTTTTCAATGGCAAAATGACCCCAGAGGGAAGAATTTCTTCCCAACGCCTCCCCTAAGCCTCCCCCCTGCCAGTCTCCAGCCAGTGCCCCTTGTCCTGTTCCCCCAGCTCTGAAAAAGAGTCCCTCCCCAGCTTTCCTGCAGCCAACTTTAGGTACTGGTAAGGCTTTATAAGGTCTCCACAGGAAAATGGGGAGAAGTGGAGACCGTGCTTCCTCCTGGAGATTGCATGGGACGTGTTTTGGGCAGCATCTCTCGAGGGATGCTCCCAAAGAGCTCCTCCCTTGCAGGGGGAGGTTTGCTGGTACCTGCTTCTCCACCTGGACTGTCACAAGTCCATGGGGCTGGATGGGATCCACTCGAGGGTGCTGAGCATGGCCACCATGGCATGGCCACTGCAGCCCAGACTGTGTCTGTATTGGTAAGCACTAGGTCCAGTAATGCTTTTCCTCTGGTAGGTTTGTCTAATACCTGGACCAGGAAGTTATCCTCAATGCACTCTAAGAGTCTCCTGGATTGCTTACAGCCTGCTGGGTAGCTTTTCCGGCAGACATCCGGGTGGCTGAAGTCCATCAAGATCACAGCATGCGAGTGTGACACTTGTAGTTGAAGCAAAAAGGCTTCAACTTGGTCAACTCCCTTTGGTCAGGCAGCCTATGGTAGACCCCAACCACAAGGTGCCCTTTATTGATCGAGTCCTTAACTTTCACCCACAAGCTCTCAACCTGTCTGTAGCTGTTTCTCAGAGGCATTTCTTCACAACCAGTCCATTCACTAACATAGAGGACAACACCCCTGCCCCTCCTTCCCTCCCTATCTCTTCTGAAGAGCTTGTAGCCCTCTACTCGTGTTCCAGTTATATGATGGATCCCACTACATTTCTGCGATAGCAATTACGTTATAGTTTTCCAATTGCACTATGGTTTCTAACTCTTCCTGCTTGTTTCCCGTGTTTTGTGCATGGGTGTTGAGGCACTTCAGCTGGTCTATTGGTCACATCACCTTCTTAGAGGAATCCTTCTTAATTGCTTTGGGACAATCCACAAGTATTTCTCTGTTTCCTAAAGTGGCAATGTTCCCAGGTTTACTTCCATCAGAGGTACAAACTATTCCCCTGCTGGGTATATATCCAGCAGGGATAAATAGCCAGCTTATCACCCAGAACACTCTTACCCCACCTGGTCAGGTGAGGACTATCCAGTATCAGCATGCCTGGTCTCTCAAAAGTGAGTCCAAGGCTGTAGAATCCAAAACCTTGAGCATGGCACCAGCCACGCAGTCAGTAGTTCACTTGGTCCATTCATCTCCTTTTCCTCGGGTTCCAGACTCCAACTGGGAGGATGGAGAACACTACTTGAGCTCCTGATCCCTTCAGCATCTTTCCAAGGGATCTTTTGATGTTTCAGAATCTCTTTGTTGTAACCTCATTTGATCCTACATGAAAGAGTAGGAATAAGTGGTAGTCTTCTGGCCCTAGAAGGTTTAGTAGCCTCTTCGTAATGTCATGAATACAGGCCCCAGGCAGGCAGCAGACCTCTCTGAAGAGATTATCTGGATGGCAAATGGGTATCTCAATGCCTCTCAGCAAGTAGTCTCCAATTACTAACACCCTTCATACATTCTTTGTGGCACTGGTTCTGATGAAGGTGGTTGACTGGGCAAACTTTGTACAGTTGCCTTTTCTTAGGTCTTTATTATTCCTACTTTAATCTTCCACTTGAATGTAAAGCATACACAAAATAAACAGCAGAGTTCTGTGATATGGAAATGTAACTAGTTGGTTATCATTGTATTGGGAAAGCTAGGCAATCTCTAAACTTTAACAGCAGCTTTGAAGTTCCTTCTAGAAGATCCATTTTAGCATAACATCTAAAGATATCCCCAGCCTGTAAACACAGTAGTATTCTGTTGATTACACTGGAACTCATACTTTAAGTCAAGCATATAAGAAAAATTCTGCTGAACAAAGTTTAAGGCAGCCTTAGGATTTATTTTGGCCACCTCATACAGAGACCATCAAAGTGCACAAAGACCATCTATGCACTGGGTGTGATCTTTCTGCTATTCCTAATGAAAAGAAAAGGGGGATGTGTTTGGGCTTTTCAATGCTGTTTTGCTTTGTGTACCTGTGATAGATTCAATAATGCTGAAACATTCAGTCAGAGAAGTTCCTAGTGTGATTAGTGTTTGTCTTCCTATTTCAAACCCAAAATACTGGGGGCAGACTCTCAGCTGATTAAAAAAAAAAAAAAAAAAAAAAAAAAAGTCATATTTCAGTTACTTCATCAAAGAAACAATAATTTACGCCATCTGAGGATCTGCCCTGCAGTATTTTTTTTTCTGTGTCCTCATCTTTAGACATGATCTTGGCTTCGATGCAAAGGTTACAGTCATATTGCTCTCAATATGATTGCACTTGCTAGTGACAGAAATATGCACTCTCAGACTTTGCTTCTGTTTTCTTTTGCTGTTGATGTTTTCTTAGCCCAAGGTACAAGCTGTTCTGTCTGGAAGTATGCCTTTACTCTGTATGTGTTTATAATATAAACTCCTGAGCAAAGAACTATCTCTTTGTACATGTTTGTACAGAGACAAACATGATAGGGACCTGACCTCAAGTAAGGTCTTCTTGCACAAATGGAAATACTAAATAAGAATACAAGGCAAGGTGCATAAAAGCAGAAAATTATTTATTATGTATCAACATCTAACTATTTTTATATGTACCTGAAACAGCTCATGCCTGTACAGAGTATGAAGGCCAAACATTACTTTGTAAACCTCTTTCTTATAAATTACAGACCAGGAGATATAACTTTATGTATTCTTGTTTATAAGACTAGGTTGGAGTAATTGTTCTTTCAACAGATCATATTTGTAAGGAATGAAGTTTACTTGTCAAGCAGACATAAAAACAACATAAAATTCAAGGGGAAACCAGGTGGACAGATGATTTTAAATGAACACAATTGTTTATTGCTAGTGATTCTTTATTATAGACCCTTGAATGTGTGATATTTATTCCCTGAAGTGACATTAGAAGTGAGGTAGAATAAAGTGTGATTTATGAGCACTGCTTATAATAATAATAGATGTCTATATAATTATAGATGTATTTTGAGGTTTCAGAGTGCAATTGCTTTAAAAAAAATCTAAATATGTAGCGTGTAAGTGAAGCTCCTTATTTATACTCAGAAGTAGCCTTAATTTCAGCTATTGGCCTAACTGAACTGGTAGGAATCTTATACTTAAAAAAATGAAATCTGTAAAAATTTCTCCTGAGACTGAAGTCAAGGCAATTTTCATCAAGATAAATACATACATATTTTTCTTTTTTAAATTAAAGTTTGAATTGATGCAACCATATAATGTTTTTAACTAAAACTAATTGCATGAACACATGGAAGCTTCAACTATTTTACACTGATTTACAGTCTGTAGACATGCACATATAGTCATTGTAATAAACACTTTTTTGCTGTTTATTTATTTATTTATTTTTATAATTCTTTTTCTGTAAGGATGGTAGAATTGAGGTTTTCATCTCTCCACTTTTTCTAAACAATATTTAATTCACATATACCATGGGTCCATAAATGGCTTTCTGTCCCACTGTTTATGTGCCCAAGTCCAGATCATAAGTTTAAAAATCCACCAACGATTTTAATAGATTTGGCAAAGATTCAGCAATTCATCCTTTTGTCAATTGCTGTGCTTAAAAAAAAAAAAAAAAAGCTAACAGAAAAAAGCAAACCACTTAAACCCAGTGTTTTAGTAAGCCTTTCAGCCCAAATGCTATATAATAGTAATTGAGTTTTCAAATGTGTCACTATGGACAAAGGTTTTTTTTTTTTTTTTTTTTTTTTTATCTTTTCTGGTTTTGAGCTCACCATGCACTAAAATACTTGACATTCAATTTCTTTAAAAGTATGACCTCAAACACAATACTATTTTTCCCCCACAAAATTTGACTTCATCTTTTATTTCCCCCTTTCCTACTCAACAATTACTTTTATTGTTAAAGCCAGAAAACTCTTTCAGCGATGCATGTTTGAAAACAACAACAACAAGCAAGAAGAATCAATTAAAGTGCTTTCTCAAAGGCCACATAGAAATAAATTTACAGCTTTCTGGTAGAAGTCTAGCCAACTGTGTATGAAGATTCTTGCCATTTTAACATGCCCATAATCACAGATGATGGGTAGCAAGAAAGTTCAAATTTCTGATTGCGATATATATATAAATTGTTCAGCCAATCCAAAAACTGGAGGCTGCTCAGGAAATTGCTTTGAATCTTTTAGTTTCTATAAGAAAGAGACAGAAGATCTTTTAAAAGCTTCTTTTAAAGAAGAACTATTTGGCAAATTCCAAAGAAGAAAGACTTGCTGAGGCTTTGATGTGCATTGCCATTCTCTCCATTTCATTTGCCTTGCAGATAAACATAGGGTAACAAAGGTTTTTAGGTTTCCTGTCATAGACTCATTATGACCTTGATCCCTAAAGTGGTGGAGTATCTGGTCTTGGTCCAGTAGACAAGCTTAGTATAAATATACTTAATTATGAGCATACTTAAGGTGTTTCAGTTAACTAACACAAGGGTACCATTGACTTCGGTGGAATTTCTTGAGGTTATATTCATGTAGAGTTGATTGCTGAACAGGTATCTTAGATGTGATATTTCTTTTCCAGTTCTATCCCACTACAGATGGATACAGCCCCCTCAAATGCAGAGTTAATAAAACATGTGCTGATGCTTAGCATCATGATTAAAGATGCTTCAGGTCTTTAAATGTTTCAAACCATTTCCCTACCAATGTGGTGGGAATAATTGTCATTGTACAGTAGTCAAAAAACAATACACTTGGAAATAAAAATGCAAATTGATGGAATTTGTTGAAATGTGATTAAAAGGACAATATATGAAAGTTAGCATTTTAGGACTGACAGTTGGAAATAATAATTTTTGTGAATATTTTTGTAGCATAAACAAACTCGTTTGGGTTTTGGTTGCAGTCTGTGCAATAACAGTCCATAGAGTCCTGATACTCCCAATATAACAGAGCTAGGAATCTTTATTGAATGTTCTATATGATTGATATCATTTTATTAAAAAGAGAGAGAGAGAGAGAGAGAGAGAGAGAGAAAGAGAAAGAAAGAAAGAGAAAGGAAGAAACGAAGAAAGAGAAGGAAGGAAGGAAGGAAGGAAGGAAGGAAGGAAGGAAGGAAGGAAGGAGGGAGGGAGGGAGGGAGGGAGGGAGGGAGGGAAGGAAGGAAGGAAGGAAGGAAGGAAGGAAGGAAGGAAGGAAGGAAGGAAGGAAGGAAGAAAAAGAAAGAAAGAAAGAGAAAGAAAGAAAGAAAGAAAGAAAGACAGAAAGAAAGAGAAAGAAAGAAAGAAAGAGAAAGAAAGAAAGAAAGAAAGAAAGAAAGAAAGAAAGAAAGAAAGAAAGAAAGAAAGAAAGAAAGAAAGAAAGAAAGAAAGAAAGAAAGAAAGAAAGAAAGAAAGAAAGAAAGAAAGAAAAAAAGAAAGAAAAAGAAAAGAAAGAAAAAGAAAAAGAAAAGCAACAACAATGGAATGGATTGGAGTGATGACATAAAAGGCAAAGTAGGTCTAGACTAATCTTATCTAACTTTGTATGCATATTTATGGCATGCAAATTTAGGAGTATTATTATATTAGCAGTCAATGGACTGGGCTTAATACCTCCAGAAGGTAATGCAGATTTTACCCTGCAAAGCTTCTGGAGGTTCCTTTATATCCCAATGATTTCAAAAGAAGAATAGAATGACTGTTTGTGCTTTCTATTTATTTATTTGTTTCTTTGTTTATTTATTTTTATTAGAAGACCTATAATTAGACACTTTTTACCTAGGTAGAAAACATAGGTGTTAATGAGTAAGACAGGGAGAATGTTGTCAGATTTCTGAACTCCAGAAACATTTTACCCAAGAGGAGGGAAGTAGTCTTTAGATCTCAAATATACATGGGAATGATCAGATCCAAGCTATTTTGCTTTCTTTAAGTGATTTTTTTTTTTTTCCCCAAGGAAATATGTTTTATAGAAAGTATTTATTTACTTATTAATGGAAAAAATGCACAGGAATACTCACAGATATTCTTTTTTTTTGTATTAAATAAAATCTTTAAACATTTCTTGCTTAGTTTACTGTTGTTATACTGACCTTGTTATTTAAAAATAATTTTAAAGTAAATCAGTTTTGCATTGAAAGCAATTTAAAGGAATACGATATTGTTATAGGTATTAACAGTGTATTTTGTTTTCCAAATAGCTGTTTTGAAGTACTATCATACTGAAATGATATGACTTTTCCTTATATTCATTAGTTATCTTAATAAATGTTACTATAGCCCTCTTATACTTGTACAAACTGAATGCAAGTTATGAACTAGAATGTAAATACCAGAAACACATTTTTATCTTGAGAAGAGTAAAGGCAATAGTAAAAGTCAGCATTAGGAGAAAGGTCTTTTCTTTGTGTAACCCTTATTTTCAAATTGTTCAATTACTGTTGCAAATGTTTATTATACTCTAATATCATTGGGGTTTCTTTAACGCAAATCTAATGTTTTTGGACAGTTACTGGTTATCACAGTTGCTCTAAAATACTAAAATATATACTAAATACTAAAATATATAAACAATACTATTCATATTATACTATTTATTTTTATTCAAAATAAAATTGTAGCTTGTGAAGAAATATGGGAAATCTTTAAAACTGAGCTTTCTTTCATTTCCTGAAATTTTCTTCTGATCAAAACAGATGAACAATAACATATGTATTATTCTCAAACCTTATTTAAATCTTTTATCTTTGTAAGTGTTGGATACTTATGTAAAGCTCTTTCAAATCCAAACTTCCAAATATTTGTGAAACATATAACTGTATAGTTGCTTCATATTCTATAACGGGATAATCCTGAACTCAAAATTAGGAATAAATAAAAAATTAATAAACACCAAACCACAAAAATTTCCAATATTTCCAAAATTTCTATAAACATAGCTATTTTCATGTAGGATCTCAAAGCATTTGATGCAGACTAAATAGTAAAAATGTGATGATTACCCTGTATGGTACATGAAAAGCGTTATCTTGGCTCTATAAATATGAACTCAATACAGCTGTCCTGTGAGCTACTTCAAATCACACAGTAATTAGACAGAATTAGGACTAGTGAACTTAAATGGTCTGACTTTCAAATTCCATTCCTAACACCAGCCTAATTCAGAGACACTTAAATTATGAAGAAATACTAATAAGATGGACATTATCTGTTTTTGTTTCCCTTTGATATCACCTCATTAGTGAGATTTAATAAATGTTCAGCTTTTTTTTTTTTATTTTCCCGACAGATCTCTTCTAACTCAATATTGTCTAAGGACTATGAATTCAAAAATACAAACAAAACAGCTGGTCATGAGCATAACAATGTTATTTATGATGATATTATACATTAAAAGTATTTAACATATTGACTTAAATGAAAAAGTTTTGACAATGGAGACAATAACATTTATTTTTTAAATGTTATGTTATTTTTTCTTTTCAAAGACTAAGAAAAAAAAATGAATTCCATCTCTTCTAAAATGTAGCACAGATGACAAGACAGGAACATGTTTAATGCCATGAAGACAAGTCTTGACTCACTTGGAGTACCATTTGCATATACAGATATCTCTACCAAGACTAATGAGATTGGTTATGTGTGAGTTACTCACACTGATGAAGGGATTTCTGGTCTGCTTTGCAGATTGTAAATACTTGAAGGGTGTACTCTATCTTCATATTTGTTTTCAAAGTATCAAGATCTTTGTATTAAAATTTGCAAATATATGCACATGCACATGTACATATGTATACAGCATGTGCACATACATAAATATTATTATAAGATTTATAACAAGCAATTTGTTATTTTACAGAGGCACCTGTTTCTGCACATATATTTTTTCTCCAGCTTGAATATCACACAAAATGTTCATGACACTCAGCAGCAATTGTCATGGTGGATAGAGCAACTTCATAGAATAAAACTCAGGAACTGATAAACATTCTCCATTAAAATGTGTTTTCACCATAGTACTCCACCAAAATAAGTTAACTTTTTCTTTGATGCATTTGTACTGTAACCTTTATTTAATTGTTTTGATATATGCAATAATTGTTACTTCAGTAATAAACTTGTTTATATTCAAAAAGTATTTAATCCTTGTATGGCTCTTTTGGTGTCTTTTTTGAGACTGAAGTGCCTTCTTGTCATACTCTGATGTCTTCTATGAGAGTCTTTTATAGTTAACATATTGAGACGAATTCATATTTGTCACCTATCCAGCATCGAGAAAAAAATACAGAATTGATGTCTTCCTCTACTCATAATCTTTGGGGTTTTTGTTATACATACATAATTTATATTCATACATGATAATTATCCTTACTATGTAAAAGGAATGATGTGAGAAAACAGAAGAGTGATATTGCAGTAGGAAAAAAATGAGGGAAACAGCTACTGCAGTATTTTGTAAAAGGGGAAGGAAGAAGGTACTTTGAAGTGGAAGGAAGAAGGTACAAAATAAATAATGTGTTTGGCATTTATCACTTACAGAGGGAAAGACACCTTTTACTATGGTTTATTCTTATAAAAGGAAAAAAAAAAGACATTAATTCTTTCATACTTTTCATATTTGTTAGATTTTATGTTTCAATTCACTTTCCTCTATACACTAAATTTATTTTGTCCATTATCATTCCATTCTACTTACAGTGAAAGTGGATAGGTGGCATAGGTTGTTATATATATATAATAAGTTAGGTTAATAACTTACATAAATTAGGTTAAAAAATATCAAGTTCTTTTGGCACAATGGCTCTTATCTTTTCACATATATAGAAATTCTTATTGCCTAGCTCTTAGGCAGGTGACTTTTATAAAAGATGTATGGTTTGTGGTTTTCACATCTCATATTACCACTGTGAACCTGAGTGCAGACTCTGTTACTATGGACAGTGCATTTGAGGCATGTTTTCTGAAACTCTGTTTAATAACATTTGTTCAGAGGAAAAAGGAGAATGCTTTGTAGGTTAATGGAGAACACAAATCCAACATGAATTCAAGGTGACTAATGGATGTGCATTCAGGTACTTAAGTGCTGCATAAGATGCCAGCCTGAACTAGTAACAGGAAAACTCCATTAGTGTCGTATTATCATTTTTAGAAGGTTTCACTAGGATCAAAAATGGAAGATGTGAAAGAAAGATTGATTTCTTATTTATTGACAAATGAATGTTAATGATATTTTGCTAAACATGTGGGACATAGAAAAGAAAAAGGAGGCTTCCAGAAGTAGTGAGGGACATGCAAGTCTATTTGGATCCCTGGAATTATTGTGTGCATACTCTGCTCTAGGCTTAGAATAAGGGGGCAGTATCTTCATCATGTGTATTTCTGAGTACTATATTAGAATGATGTGAATTGCTGCAGCATTCTAACATAGTACTCAGAAATACATCAGCTGAAATCTCACCTTGAAAATGACTATTTTCCAATGGAAGTTTAAGAGAGCCTAAGGTCATCACACCGGAGGTCAGCTAAAGGAGTTAGAGATTCCAGTTCATCCTATGGATCAGGAGGGTTAAACAAAATAAAATAAATAAAAAGGGGAAAAGAAAACAAACAAGCAAACAAAAAGCCTGTGGTTACCTTTAAAAGCCTACTTATTGTTATAATACATCTCCACAGAACTTGAAAGCTTCTTTCCAGCAGAAATGACCAAGACCATGTGTATACACATATATAGAATCAACCCAGCACCATCAAGGAAATTTTCTGTATGGACCACTTTATATGGCTCTTTCTTTTCCCTGAAGCAAATGTTTTCCATAATTGACATATATCACCTGATACATATACTTCCACCTGCTGTAATGCATGTTTACATTAATTCCTACATTGCTTTCAGTTCTCTGTCTTAAAAGACAAGTAGTTATATGCATAAAGCTTAAGTAAAAACAAATAAATAAATAAACAAATAGGTAAATAAATAAATAAAAGGATGTTTACCTCCCCAGCCTGAGAAATGTAGTAGATAATGTAATAGACAGAAGTAACAGCAGTCTAATATACTGTTTATCAGGGTGAATACAAGCAGGTACACATGGCAGAAAAGACGGCTTTCTTCAACACACTGTGCAGCAGTGATTTATCAGTGGTATTTCTGGAAAGGCAACAGGACAAATGAAATTGTGGAAGGTTAGAAGGCAAGTCTGAATGTGGCAAGTCAGCATGCGAGGTCAGTCTGTGCCCTTGAAAGTTAGCAGAGTTAACTCACAAAATCAAATATTTAAGCAAGGTTTCTAATGAGGTTATTGTCATGGTAACTGGATGTTTATATACCATATTTATAAGAAAAAAAATAAAAAAAGAAAAAAATTGGAAGTTTTCAAAATAACCGAAAGGAGATGAAAACATAAGTCAATGTGATTTTTTAAAAGATATAAATGTGGATATATTTTTGGTGGAAATTATTAAAATCTTTCTGTTCTGTGTCTGTGTTCTTTTCCAAGTCATAGCCAACAATGTATTTCAAGTGGTCATTATTTACATGGCACTGCCTACAACATGTCCTTAGTTGCTTTGCATTGCCTTTATTAATAATGTATCTCATATTACTTTCATATTGCACACTAAGATAAAGATAATTCTATGATTTAATTTCACATATTTTAGAAATATATTTGCCGCCTTCGTTTTATTACATATGCCGAGTTAGTCCCAAGCTTACTCTCATCCGTAAGGAAATTTAATACAAGATTGAATTTTTTTTTTACTCCTCTTTTTTCAACCATGTAAAAATATAAAATAAAATCAAAAACAACAACAGGAAAAGTAATAGGTCTAACTTTAATTTCTTCATCTCTTTTTCAGATGTTCATCTGTCTCAGAACTAAGTTTTGATGGAAATCCCACCAAAATCAGTGAAACATTCTAGGTGTTTTAAACTGACTTTGGGTCAGAATCTTAGTGAAGATATCTCAGTGTGTGAAGCATTTAATAGTCTTCCTATATATTTTCTCTCTCTCTCTCTGCACATAAACCAAAAAAAAAAAAAAAAAAAAAAAAAAGTTTCTTTCTGGTTTAATGTATAAAAAGGCAGGAAAGAAAGCATTAATTAATCTTCAGTGCTTTTTTTCCCCCTTTCTTTTATGCTAATATAATGATGCTACCACAATAAGACAATTCAATATACTTGACACATCTGCTATAAAACTATATATCTTACATTAAAGCAATCTGGCCTTCAAACGTGTCCTGGTTCCAGTTAGGACAGAGTTAAGTAGCTCATAGTAGCTGGTAGGGTGCTATGTTTTGGATTAGGATGAGAAGAGCGCTGATAACATGCTGATGTTTTAATTGTTGCAGAGCAGTGTTTACACCAGGCCAAGGACTTTTCGGCTTCTTGCTCTGTCCTGCCAGCGAGCAGGCTGGGGGTGCAGCAGGAGCTGGGAGGGGACAGACCCAGGACAGCTGACCCAACCTGGCCAAAGGGGTATTCCATACCATCTGACGTCATGCTAAACAATATATAGGGGTGGCTGGCCGGGGTGGGGGGGCCGGCTGCTCGGGAATAGGCTGGGCATCGGTCAGCGGGTGGTGAGCAATTGCATTGTGCATCACTTGTTTTCTTACACATTATTATTGTTAATACTATTACCATTATCACTATTATTATTATTATTGTTATTATTATTTTCCTGTCTTAATAAACCGTCTTTATCTCAACTCACAGGCTTCACTTTCCCGTTTCTCTCCCCCCATCCCAGAGAGGGAGGGGGGAGGGTGAGCGAACGGCTGTGTGGTGTTTAGCTGCCAGCCGGGTTAAACCACAACAAAACATCTCTTCAGTGTCTTCGTGACAAAGAGGGGCACTAACTTATTGCCAGGGAGTGATACACTTTTCGATTTCTATAGTCTTGAGTGTTAAGAATATTATGAAAAAGGAGAAAAACAACAGTCCTGTCTCCAGCTTACCTCTAAGCTGTTTTTAAATTTAAGTGACTAACCAGTATGAAGCAATGTCATTGATCTTCTTGAGTATTTACCTGAAAAAGAAACACTGCTGTAGAGTCAGATGACCCAACATTATTTTAAAAAATATACAAAATTTTCTTCCCCTGAACCCAGGGGCACAAAAAGCTAGAATCTATGAGAAAAAAAAAAAAAAAATATATATATCTACTGCTCTTTCCATTTTCCTTTCTCACAATTTATAGCTTTTTACACATAGCTCTGACACTTAGTTCCAAATGCTCTGTGTTAAAGTGACCCCGAAAACAATACTTTGTGGCTTTGTATCCTTGTATATTGCTTCCCTCTGTATTTTCTTTGGAACTTGCTATTTTTTCCTCACATTCAGGGCTTTAATCCAGCCAGTCCCATATGTCTGGTTTTATCACCAAGTCACAGTAAGCCTCTCTTTTTAGTAAGGTACAGGAAAACAACAGATAACTCTTACTCAAGACCTGTGTGTACCTTTTTACAGGCAGAAGATCTTACAATTCCAGCTGTCTATTCTATAAAGGATGTAGGCAAGCTGGAAGTTTTTTCACACTTTATCTGAATGAGAGACATTATATCTATCAACTTCACTAAGGTTACCTTAACTCAGAACAAAGCGTTGAAGTGGAAGATTTAATGGGGAATACAAGCAAAGCTTGAACAGAAAGCTAGGACATCTTCACTCTTAACTTACATAAGTTAATTACATTTCTAAACCTGGGTGGTATGAATTCAGAGGCAGGTGTCCTGAATAATGCCAGTTGTCCCTTAAAAAAAAAAAAAAAAAAAAAAAAAAAAGAAACAAAAGAACAACAACAACAACAAAAACAAGCAAGCAAAACAAACTAACTAACTAATCAATTTTCCCTGAGATGAGAAACTTAGCATTTCATAGTGTTTTTTCATTATGTAGCTACAGCATTTTGCTGTATTTAGTAAATGGCTAAGCAACCTATCAAGGTCTAGACTTATTTTGACTGTTATTCCACAAACTGTTGATTACCTGAATTTATGTCCAAGTCTACAAACATTTGTGACACTGAGAACAAGAGGAAAAAAAAATTATAAGGATATGGGCTATGTTGTGTTCTGACCACTCCTCTGTGGTCTTCCCTCCAATGAGCTCCATTTGACTCTCTTTGCAGTAGCCAAGATATGATAAAGGAGTAATCCTGTTGTTTAGATGACCAAAAAACAACAACAACAAGAGAAAAGACAAGTTTCTCTCATTAATAACAGGAAGGTTTATATTATATTTTACAAAGCCATAATTTTTAAAAATTCACTTTCAAAATGAAGTATTTTTCTAATACTGATTTAATGGCAAAATGTAGTACTGTACTTCTATGTTATTGACACTTCATTACTTTTGCAAAATATACTACAGAACATTTGCAAGTTATTATGAACAATCATAAAGCAATAAAATAAAATTATACTTTACAAATAAATGAGAAATATAATGCAATGAAATTTCCTTGCGTGTTAATTCTCAGAATTCCATACCTCATAATAGATCAACCAGCCATCATTAGTATAATTAGTAGAGATATAATCTAGACATATTTTTAAGCTTCTAACTGATGTCTCTGGGCTAGTGTTTCAACCACTGTAGCCTCCTTGAATACAGTGAAACTAGAAAAAATTATGGCTGGAAGAGAATTGACCCCATATATTTGCAACAAGACATTTCTAATGTATTGTATAAACCATGTAGAAGCTTTCCTGGGTCAAGGAAGGTTGTCATGTACATCCTGAAGTGGTGCATTTTCTAAACTATTTTGTACTCAGAGCTGTGACAGTTCATACCTACTAATAATAAGGTTGGCAGCACAATTCCATCTTGTTACAAAAGCACTTTTTTTATGTATTTAAAATAATAATACTATGCTAAGAGTAGTACAAGAACAGAAAAAAAAAAAAGAAAATTAACACTAGGGGAGAAAGTGGAGTTTTATGTCATTGTTCATGTGAGATTGAACAATAAATAACACTGAAAGTATTCAAGTGGTGTTTCCAAAATTAGCAGCAGGAAATGCTTCAGCACCTCCTGGTACTGCATGCAGAAGGAAAAACAAATAAACAACAAACAAGAACAACAATGAAAAGACTAAAACAAAGTTATCTGAAGTCAATTTTCCCAGAGTCCCAGAACCACGGAACAGCTGAGGTTGGAAGGGACTAATGGAAGTTATCTGGCCTAACCTCACTGCTTAATCAAGGACATCTGCAGCATATTGCCCCAGAACAATATTGTCCTGTTTTTGTCTAAGAGAGAGTTAATTTTCCTCCTAATAGCTGCTATGTTGCTGTGTTTAGGATTTAGCATGAGAATAATGTTGATAACAATGCTGATGTTTTAATTGTTGCAAAACAGTACTTACACAGAGCCAAGGACTTTTCCGCTTCCCATTCTGCCCTGCCAGTGAGGAGGCTGGTGTTGCACAAGGAGTTGGGATGGGACAGAACCAGGACTGTTGACCCCATCTGACCAAAGGGATATTCCATACAATATAGTGTCATGTTGAACAATTAATATGGGGTAGCTGGCTGGGGTGTGGAGGACCACTGCTTGGGGATGGGATGGTGCAGAATGGACATCAGTCAGCAGGTGGTGAGCAGTTGCATTGTGCATCACTTGTTTTGTACACATTATTTTTATTGCTATTATTATTATTATTATTATTATTTCTTTTCTGACCTAATAAACTATTTTTATCTCAACTCAAAAGCTTTTATTTTTTTTTTCTTCTCAATTTTTCCCTCATCCCACTGGGGGAAAAGGGTGAACAAATGGCTGTGTGGTGCTGAGCTACCAGCCAGGTTAAACCACAACACATGTCAAGATGTCTTTTGAAGATCTCCAACGAGGAAGACTTCGCTGCATCTCTGGGCAACCAGAGAAAATGCTTCATCACCTGCACAGTAAAGAAGTGCTTCCTGATGTTCAGATGGAGCCTCTGGTGTTCCAGTTTGTGTCCCTTGCTTCTTGTCCTGGCACTGAGCACCATTGAAAACAGCCTGACTTAATCCTCTTTGCACTCTCTCTTCAAGTATTTATATACATTGATCTCCCTGAGCCTTCTCTATTCTATGGTGAAGGGTTGCAGCTCTCTCAGACTTTCTTCACAGAAGAGTTCCTCCATGTTTCACATTTTCAGTATGAATGAGTATTTTTCATCTATTGGACCTGAAAAAAAACTTCCAGTATCCATGGAGATCTTTGCATAAGACAGCTAGCCTATCACATACAAATCTGTACCCCTCCCTCCCAATCCCAAGTTTAATATTTCTGATATAGTGAAGGGTAATATAATTGACATTTAAATAGCGAACACATTTCTGGCACATGCAGCTCCACAAACTGAACTGCAACTGTAAATATCACACACAGAAAACAAAACAAAACAAATCTGTATAGAATCTGCAAAATAGCCATCACAAGTGAATAAAAAATTGAGCTGTTTCTCCAGTTTCAAATTCAGCATCACTGACTCTGCATGCAGAGTAGGCTTTTTTTTTTTTTTTAATATGTTATTATTATTTAATTTGCACTGAGGTGGTAAAACACTGAACATAACATGTCTTTCAATTGTCACTACTCTTTATATACACTGTGAAAAATGTTAAGGGACTGTTTACATAAGCAACAGCTATCAAACATAAAAATGATTTGCTCTATCCCTTAATTTAACCTGTTACCAATTCAGACATTTCTTTGGGGGGGGGGGGGAGGGGTGTGTGGGGGGGTGGGGATATGAGGGTGTTATACTTACTTCATGAAACAAATAATGATATTTGATCACTCCAAGCATAACACTGGAGGCCAGAGACAAGAAAAACTAAAAAGGAAGTGAGGAAGGAGAAAGTGGGGAGAGTATGGAATGACAGAAACATGGAAAGACAGAAAAAGGCAGGAAAGAATACAGGAAGGCAGCCAGGAAGGAAGGCAGGCAAGCAGGAAGGAAATATATAGAAAGAGAGAAAAAAAAAATCAACTGTGTTAAAACAAGCAAACAAACAAACCAAACACAACTTTAAATTAAGTCCATTAAAACATATTCTTTGTAGCTAATTATTAATACGGAGTAATGACTGTACTTCCAAATGGAAGCTCAGGCACTTTGGGAAAAGATTTGCAGGTGTGTTGACTGTAAGTGTACAGCCATCAGTTTTGCAGCTTTAACTGCAAAATATTACTTTTGCCCTTGGCTGTGTTAATTGAAACTGCTGGCTAGAGGATGCACAGCCTGTGCAACTCATTTCTTGTTGGGCTCAGAACTTTAGCTTTTTCTTGGCTTTTTTTTTTTTTTTTTTCTTGCACAAATAATCATGAAATGAAGTTAACTAATGTCAAAGGCAGAAAAAGACATAAATAGTACTCAGGTTTAGAAAATATTTTCATAAACATTCAGGATTGTTGGGTAGTAATAAACATTTTAGTGGAAAATGCAGAAAATTTATATTTAGGCACTATCATACAAACTAAATTGATTTCTAACAGTGAAATATTGGTGTACTTGTAAGAACTTAATATCTAATATGTTTTCGTTTCTTTTTACAAGAGGTGATTTACTAGAAATTTCAGTCTGTTGTTAGTGTCATCTTTCTGATTTGGAAAATTGCCTACAAGCAGACTGTTGTAAACTAAAATCACAAGGTAGAAATATAGATATGAAACAGAAGGAGGTTCCTAATTTCTTTAATTTTTCTTTCTCTTTCTTTCTTTCTTTCTTTGTGTGTGTGTGTGTGTATTGTTTTGTTTTGTTTTGTTTTCTGAGGATAATACATTTATGGAAGGTGCTTTGCTTTTGTTTTTTCCCAAAACTGCAGCAGGGGAAGTAGAGGAAGAACACATGATAGTGAAAGCCAGATGGTTTACGCTTATGCTTTGATGTGTGATGAGAAATTTCAAGAAGTGATGATTTGATCTCAAGCAGGGCAGGAATTTGGGGCAGACTGAAAGATGATTTAATCTCCAGCTTCATATTCAGCAGGTCCATACACTATGGGATTCTTGAAGCTTGAAGCAAAATACATTTGTCTCTGTTTTATGGCATCTTTATGTTATTGATGTTTCCCATCCTATTGTTTCACTAAATGCACTGAATCAAAAAATCAAGATGATCTGTGAGCAGACTAGAAAGAAAAAGACCACTTCTGGAACAGTGGTAAATGTAACTGTAAACTAGATGTGATTCACTGGGTTGAATCTGCTCAGAAAAATCCTTTTGCACAGACATGCTCACACAATTTTATTTTAATGAATTTTAAATTCTCTGTTATTTTTCAACAGTGATCAACACCATTTCCCTGTTTCATGGAAGAGAAGCAATCTCCAATGCTATGGACCACTTTCAGGTGCTGGGGTCATCTGCTGATTACAGTAGGATATATAGTTCAGACTTGTTCTCTGTTGCTGAGGAAAGAATGATAACATACTGCCACGGAGAGTGCTGACTTCTCCATAGTAGTTATTCTTGCCTATTGGCATCATACCGCTCTTCTGTCACACCATACTTTTAGATCCACAGATATCCAATTGCATATCTGTGCATATACTTCCTGAGTAATTTTAGAATTCAATATGGACAAAACGAACAAACAAACAAACAAATAAAACTCCTAGACAGACGATAACTAGTATACGCTACTGATTAGGACTTAACAGAAACATGTTATAGACAGAGACATTGTTACAATCCTTAAAAATACATTCTTCCTCACCAACCCCACCTTTCTTTTGCTGCTTCATACCCCTATATAAACATTGCCTATACATAGACTTCTTTGTGTTCTTTTAGACTCCTCATACAGTGTGTGTCATAAAAGTACTGCTTAGCAGTTTCTGGTTTGGTTTGAAGCAGAAGTGTCACCCTTTCACATCCATGGTATTTTAACATGGCGGTGCTGTAGGAGGTTGTTTTTCTACACACCACAGCAAGAACCACTGTCACAGATGCAGCCAACGGAATATCATTTTACTGTGACCATTTTTTTTAAGAGCAGGAAGGAGGTATTGTAAATTATTTACAACTTACCATAAAACAAACAAACAAAGAAACAAACAAAAAAAACAACTCGTTTCTTGATCTACATTCTACATTCTACATTCAAATTAGTAAAAACCATGAACAATGCAAAACCAATCATTTAAAACAAAAGTGTGTTTACCAAGAAAATAATAATAATAATAATAATAGCAATAGCAATAGTAATATCACTAGTGTTTATCTAGGTGTTAATACTCCAACATCATCTGCTGATTTTGTAGATGTTATGTCACTTTCATGTTTTCCTGGAAATAAGAAGTAGTCAGTCTCCAGTGCAATTATATCCTTCCTTGCTTCTGCTCCAAACATTCAAGATAAGAGGCCAGGTTAATTTAAATCTCTCTTTGGGGTAATTTATGTTTCAACCTTGGTCTTGACATTTATTCTGTCTTCCCCATCTTTTATTGTCCCAAAACTATTCCAGCTGTGCCCATAGAACAAAAACTGATGAATAGACTCTTTGGTCATTACCTAAAATTCAGTTTTCCAGTCCCTTAATGAAGTGCTAGGCAATTGTGACTGTTATATGCACGTTTCTTTTGAGGATTACACTTTTTACTAATGACTGCAAGATGAGTGCTTAGCAATTTATTAATAACTACTTATGAACATAAATAATTATGCCAAATATATGTATATAAATAATTATGCCAAATTGATTATTTTAATGATTTTGAATGTACAGAAACTGACTAGACTGTACAGAGATTAGAAGAAGGAAATGGATAAATTCCAAAATTTAAAATACTTTTGAAATATAAACCATGATTCTTTCATACTTAGAAGTTTCTTTCATTTTAAGGCAACATTTCCATAAAAGATTATTAATGTTCTGAGTACATATATAGTTCAAAATGCATTAAAAATTAATTAAACTAAGATTTTCTGAGAAAAACAACAACAACAAACACTTATTCTCCCTCATCTCAAAAGGAGATTTTTACAGTTATTAACACTTACTCCCATTGCATAGTGGCTGATAGTTAATAAGCAGAACTTTGCCTCCTGGCAATGTTATAGCAAAAATAGTCTCTTTCTCATGATAATGTTTCCATATGTAGAAAAAGAAACAAAACAAGTCTCTTTAAGCATTTGACAACATAAAATATTTCACTACTGAATCAAGGGTATACATCTGAGCTTAATTCTCAGTTTAGGGTGCAAATTATCCCTTGTTGACCCAGAAATGCATGCCTGATCATTTTGAATGGGGAATGGCTTTGGAGTTGACTTTCTTCATAGCAGGCATATAGTGCTATGTTTTGGATTTGTAGTGAAAACTGTGTAGCATACCAATGGTTTAGCTATTGTCAAGCAGTGGTTACAGAGAATCAAGGGTATTTTCTTCTTCTCTTGCTGCCCTGACAAGGAGGAGGCTGGGAGTGCATGAGAAGCTCAGAGGGGACACATCCAAGACAGATGACTGAAACTGAACAAAAGGATACTTTATACCATATGATTGCTTCTGCAATTTTGTTATTTTATTTTTTTCCCTTTGTTTGTTAAATTGTCCTTTTCTTGACCCAGGAATGTTCTCACTTTTGCCCTTTCAATTCTCTCCCCCACTCTGCTAAGGGGAGTGAACAAGCAACTGGATAGGGGCTTATCTGCCAGCTGGGTCAACAAACTGCAGAGGGTAGCTGGTAACATAGTATGTCATTTTTTAAAAAATGTAAAATAATCCATAGAAACTCTCTTGGGTTAATTAGATTATACAGATAATTCACTAAGGGATAGATAGAAGATTTTATGAAAAAAGTAATAAAGTTTTGATATATTAAATTTGAAAATTTCTGGCAAGCTTTAAATAAACCACCGCTTTACAGTGAGGGAAAGTTTTCCAAAGGAAACCACTTTGGTAGTGTTTGACAGTACTTTTCAGAGGCATCATCTGAAATATTTTTTTTTTTTTTCTGTTGATCAGATTTTGGAACCTCTACTAATCTATATTTTTTATAAACTTTAAACCAATTGAAGTATTTGGAGTAATATGCTTGCCAGGGCTAGTAAGGGTATTGACAAAACCTCTTATTAAATGTATCCATTTCCAGTTGCTGACAGATTGTTTCTAGTAATTAATTGTAGTTCTGAGGTCTTTAACCTAAACTCTAGAAGAGTAATAAAAACACTAATATTATCTTTTCATTGTATTTTTTTTTAATATATCTTTATTTTGGTTTTGTTACTGTTTTTTTTTTTTGTTGTTTGCTTTTGTTTGTTTGTTTGTTTGCTTCTTTTAAGCTGGAAAATAACATCTGATACTGAGCTGAGTTCCACTGAGAAGATCAAAAATTACTGTTAACATCTAAAGAGACAAGTAAACATTATAGCATGATGAGAGAATTATCACAAAGATTTGTTTTTACTATTATTGTTTAATGGACCTTGAAACCTGACAACATTATGCTTGTTTTACAACTTCTAACATTTTATTAGACAAAGTTTCTTTATGTTTGAAGATAGTCAAGACTGAATGATGAAATATATCAGATGGAAATGTATTAAAATATAAGCACATTAGTTTCATTCATGCTTTTATTTGAAGAAAAGTGTAATTCATATATGACATCAAGGAGCCACATTTTTTGTACATTTGAGAGCAGAATATTTTGCAGAAGATGGAATTTATTTGTTTATTTAATTTACATATTAATATTGTGCTGTATACAAAAGTGTATACTTTGAGATACTGTGATTACCGATAATTTTTTTAAAAACAGCAAACAAGAGCTCTGTGGTAGGTATCAAGTATACTTAATTTTGGGAAAGCATAGATAAATTAATCAAATTGTTAATTTCACATAAAACTAAATGTCATTTATCAAGTATGTCTATACTATGCTAACCTGGCATGAAATAATCTGCTGTCTGTGCAGAGATTCATACTAGAAACATTTGACTTTGGAAAAACTTACCTTGCATTGCTGCTCTATCTGTGCTATTCCATTAGGTTTACATGGCAAGGTTTTTGCAGTGGGAGGAGTGTTTCAGTGGTCACCTCATTGAAAATAGTCCAGAAGCCGTCCCTTGTCAGATAAGAGCCGGCTTAGAGCCAGTAAGAGATGATGTTTCTGCCTCTGTGGGAACAGATTTAAGAAAGGGAGAAAAAAACTGATGCACAACAGCAGCTAAGTGAGAGGAGTGAGAAAATGTGACAGAAACAATCCTGCAGACACCAAGGTCAGTACAGAAGGAGGGCAGGAGGTGCTGCAGGCACCGGATCAGAAGTTCCCCCGCAGCCTGTGGAGAGGCCCCTGGTGGAGCAGGCTGTCCTCCTGCAGCCCATGAGTCCCACGGTGGAGCAGATCTCCACACTGCAGCCCACGGAGGAGCCCTTGGTGGAGCAGGTGGATGTGGCCTGGAGGAGGCTGCAGCCCATGGAGAGCCTCTACAGGGGCAGGCCCTGGGCTGGAGCTGCAGCCAATGGAGAGAAGTGCATAGGGGAAGAGGTGGTCTGGCAAAAGGTGCTGCATGTGGGGGACCAATGATGGAGCAGTCCATTTCTGAAGGACTC